>NW_006408600.1:13322424-13323368 GCF_000296735.1 Chrysochloris asiatica
CTACAATTTGATGAACTTGACCTATACTTATGGATGTAGTAGCTCAAAAGAGGAACCAAACCTTTACAGCCAGGATCATTCCCACCTCCTTGGTACTCAGGGTCAACAGAGATGGGCAACTTAGACATTGGCTACCCAAAAGGGGGAGAGGGCTACAAAGGCAAGAAGTGACTGGAATACAAGCTTTCAAGAGGGAGCCTAGTTCCAGAGGGTGCAGGGACAGGTAGACTCTCCACTGAGTGGTTTCCAATCAGCCTGGATGGGGCTGGTGAAAAGAAATGGGCATAAGACTCTTGTGGAATAGTAGTGAATAATTGCTATCAGGGTTTGAGATGTAAACGTAGACGTTTTATAACAAAAGGAGGGGAGTGGTTGAGTTTTCAGTCCAGGAGCAGAGGTCCATTGGACCATCAAAGGAGAGAAACCGAGTGTGGGACCCTACCCAGAGAAGAAATGACACCAGAAATGGAGGCAGAGATGTTGAGAGATGGAGTGGCTGGGGACTCTGCAATCAAGGAGGTAGAGGGTCTGTGTGCTAACGTCCAGGGGGCAGGCTTGTGGAGTATACCTTTGGTTGTTTGGTGATGCATATAGGGGATTATAATCATTGCAATGAAACTAAATACAATAGGATGAATGTAAAGCTAATGTTCTCCCATGTAAACTAACACATAATTCACAATAAATACTTTTAAAAAAAGTTAACAGAATATAAGGTTACCACAGTGGTGGGGTTTGGGCAGGGAGTTTAGGTAGTAGTGGAGGGAGGCGATGGTAGAGCACAGGGTAAGGGTAGACACATCACATAGTTCGGGTGTTGGGGAGGGCAATACAAGAAGGGGGAGGAGATGGAAGAACAAGGTAGACAGGAGAACACTGAGACAGATTTGCATGGGCTAAGTGGGACAGAGGTAAATAGTGATGCATGCTCAACCTTGGAACAA
>NW_006408600.1:13324614-13335410 GCF_000296735.1 Chrysochloris asiatica
CATGGAGGGGATTGTAATCATTGTGATAAAACAAATTGTATGATTTGTTGAATGTAAAACTGATGATCTGCTTTGTAAACTCTCACTCAATCCACAATAAAAACTTAAAGAAAGAAATAAGGAAATAGAAGGAAGAGGAGCAAATCTGAGGGCAGGGCACTAGCTCAGGTGGTGACTAGAATTCAGAGAGGACTCTCATGGCAGTAGCAGGGAAGAAAGAGGGAAACATAGATTTGACAGGTACACTTCCTCTTTCTCCCTTTGCCTATAACTTGTAAAATTTCTCCTCAGACCTCAAGACCCAATATGATCATTGCCTTTGCTGCTCAACATGTTCTTTCTTTCCTCAGGCACAGATGAGCTCACCCTTTTCCTTTGACCATGTTCGATGTCCGCACTTATCAACTGTTTCTGTCTCCATTACACAATTGCACGTTCTTGTAAGGCAAGAACTGTGTCCTACTCTTTACTTTGCTCTGTCCAGAAGAAAGTGTATGCTCAGGAGATGTTCATTATATTAAAAAAGAATGAGTGAACACATGAATAAATAATAAATCGGGAGAGAAGAAAGAGTATTAGAAACAGGAGACCAGACAGGAAAACAAGACGAGGAAAGAAGTCAGCAACAGAGAAAAGGGCAGGCATCCGCTGTCTCTTTCATTTTTATTAGTGACAACAGATGGGGCATAAAATATTCAGAAGCTGAGTCATCTCTTTTGAGAAATTCCTAATTGGTCCAAAAAGGGAGTTGGTAGCTCTTAGCCTGCCCTATCAGCTTTCAGGGCCCAAGGGGAGCTATTATATGGCTGTTCGTCATAAAAATCAACTCTAGTCATCACAGGCCTTCTTTCCAGGAATCCAGAGCAGCTGGTGCCTTTCTTTACTACTAACCTGGGAGCTGCTCTTGGCACTTCAATCCTATGTTTCCCAGACTATTTGTTTCCTAGAACACCTGATGACACATAGACTTCGTATAAGGACCATACTGAAACCTGTATCCACACTACTACATGAAAACAGGATAAGAGAAAAAAGAACAGTAAGAATAGGTGCTCACATAGTGATTTTCTTCTACAGTTCCAAGATAGGGCCTGAAAATGGAACGAGACACATGAAAGTCCCAGCAAGTCTTTCTCCACTCACTAAGGACGACTCCTTCCTCCTTCAGAGGTGAAGATTTCAGAAGAATGTTGAGTCTTGCTCTCCATTTCAGCCAACTCAAAGACAGCCCACCATTGAGCATTTCTATTCTCTCTCTTTACAATTTGAACTGAAACAGAATTAAACTAGTGGGATTGAGCTAGGCAAATGTAGTTAAGAGGTTATTTAGATGTGGTACTGGCAACAACCATTTCTGGCCACATGCCTTCTAATAATGAAGCAGAGAAAGCCCCTTTTCAGAAAGAGTAGGAAAATGGACCTAGGGATGTAGAAATGAGAAATCATGTGTTTCCAGAGAAACAAAAGGAGCTAGAAAGTGTCAGACAGTGTCACACCTAGAGACCTGTGTCTACTTCCCTGCCATCAATAGCATTCCCCTGTACATAATACACTTGTTTCAAAGTGAGCTAATCTGATTAGGGTTCTGCTCCATGAAAGGAATGTGCTTAATCTCAGACATGCCTAATAATAATGATGAAAGTAAATAATAATGTTGTTATTGTTAAGTGCCAGTTGAGTCAGTTCCAACTCATAGCAACTCTGTATAGGGTTTCCAAGGAGCAGCTAGTGAGTTTGAACTGCCCACCAAAATAATAATAGTCAGCATTTACTAAATACTAGCAGTTTGAAACTATCAGCTGTTCTGTGAAAGAGAGGCTTTCTGCTCCCATAAAGATTTACAGCCTTGGAAACCCTAAGCAGGGTCGCTTTGCGGGAACTGACACCACCACCCGCACCACCCCCTTGTGGTTTATATAAGTAAGGTAGGTACTCTGATGGTGCTATAGGGTAAGCACTGGACTTGTAACCACAAGGTCAGAATCCACTTCATGGCAGTTTGAGTTGTATAAGGTACAGTTGTTAAGTGTTCGACTGCTAAACAAAGGTCAGCAGTTTGAAACCACCCACGAGCTCCGCAGAAGACAAGATTTAGTAATCTGCTTCCACAGAGAATAAGTTGTTAAGTGCTGTCGAGTCATTTCTGACTCGTAGTAATCCTGTATAGGGTTTACAAGGCTCTAAATCTCCATGGAAGCAGAAAGCCTCATCCTTCTCACTAGGAGCAGTTAGTGGACCTGAACCGCAGACTTTGTGGTTTGTAGTCCAGCGCTAATTGTATGGAGCTATAAGGCTACCCTTCATAAAGATTATGTTGTTGTTGTTGTCAGGTGCCATCGAGTCGGAACCAACTCATAGCGACACCATGCACAGCAGAACGAAACAGTGCTCGATCCTGGGCCAACCTCACCACCGCTGCCACCCCTGAATCCATCAATGATGCCACCTGGCCGATCCATCTCGTTGGGGGTCTTCCTCTTTTTCTCTGACCCTCCACCCTACCCAGCATGACATCCTTCTCCAACGATTGTTTCCTCCGGACTACATGTCCAAAGTAGGAGAGACGAAGCTTAGCCATCCTGGCCTCCAAGGAGCACTCTGGCTGCACTTCCTCCAAAACAGATCTATTGGTTCTTTTGGCAGTCCACGGCACTTTCAGTATTCTCCTCCAACACCACAACTCAAAGGCATCAATTCTTCTACGATCCTCCTTATTCACTGTCCAGCTTTCGCATCCATATGAGGCTATTGAAAACACAATGGCCTGGGTCAGGCGCACCCTAATCCTCAAGCTGACATCTCTGCTCTTCAATACTTTAAAAAGTTCCTGTGCAGCAGATTTGCCCAATGCAATACGTCGTCTGATCTCGACTGCTGCTTCCGCGAGTGTTGATAGTTGATCCAAGAAGAATGAAGTCCTTGACAACTTCAATCTCTTCTCCATTGATAAGAATGCTGTTTATTGGTCCAGTGGTGAGGATTTTTGTTTTCTTGACATTGAGATGTAATCCATACCAAAGGCTGTGCTCTTTAATCTTCATAAGTAAATGTTTCAAGTCCTCTTCACTTTCAGCGATCAAGGTTGTATCATCTGCATATCGCAGGTTGTTAATGAGTCTTCCTCCAATCCTGATGCCACGTTTTTCTTCATAGAACCCAGCTTCTCGGATTATTTGCTCAGCATACAGGTTGAATAAGTATGGTGAAAGAATACAACCCTGTCTCACACCTTTCCCAATTTTAAAACATTCAATGTTCCCATGTTGTGTTCTAACAACTGCTTCTTGGTCTAGGTACAGATTTCTTAGAAGTACAATTAAGTGTTCTGGAATACTCATACTTCCCAATGTTGTCCATAGCTTGTCATGGACACAATCGAAAGCCTTTGCATAGTCAATAAAGCACAGGTAAACATCCTTCTGATATTCTCTGCTTTCAGCCAAGATCCATCGGACATCAGCAATGATATCTCTCGTTCCACAGCCTCTTCTGAATCCAACTTGAACCTCTGGAAGTTCTCTGTCAATGTATGATTGTAGCCGTTTCTGTATTACCTTTAGCAAAACTTTACTCGCTTGAGATATCAAAGAGATTGTCCGATGATTTCCGCATTCCGTTGGGTCACCTCTCTTTGGAATGGGCACAAACATTGATCTCTTCCAATCAGTCGGCCAGACAGTTGTCATAAAGATTACAGCCTAGGAAAGCCCCAGTGGATTCTTCTGCTCTGTCCAATTGGGTCACTAGGAGTTAGAACCACTCCACAACACACAACAACAGCATGTACTTGATACATTCAATTTTATTGTTTTTTAACTTGTTATTCCCAGCAGATGTATACAGCTGATATCTCATTTTATACATTAGAAAACGGAGACATTTGTTGCTGTTATTAAGTACCTTCGAGTCTGTTTTGACTCCTAGTGACCCTACATACAACAAAATGAAACACTGCCTGGTCCTATGCATTTGTCATGTTTGAGCCCATTGTAGCATCTCCACTTTCCAAGCATGATGTCCTTTTCAAGGAACTGGTCCCTTCTGATAACATGTCCAAAGTACATGAGACAAAGTCTTGCCATCCTTGCTTCTAAAGAATATTCTGGCTGTAGTTCTTTCAAGACAAATTTGTATGTTCTTCTGGTATTCCATGGTTGTTGCTGTTAAATGCTGTGGAGTCAGTTCCGACTCAGAGCGACCCGAAGAACGGCTGCTGGGTTTGAACCACCAACCTTGCAGTTCAAACTGACCTGGCAGTCCAGTGCAATATCCCGCAGCACCACACCAGCACTCCTTTTAATATTCTTTCCCAACACCATCATTCAGATGAATTCATTCTTCTACTGTCTTCCTTGTTCATCATCCAATTTTCATATGCATAGGAGACAACTGAAAATACTATGGATGGTTCTGGTGCACTTGGTCCTCAAAGTGACATCTTTGTTCTTTAATACTTTAAAGAGGTCTTTTGTAGCAGATTGTTGATTTCTTGAATGCTGCTTCTAAAAGCATTTGACTGTGGATCCACATAAAGAGAAATCCTTGACAACTTCAATCTTTTCTCCATTTCTCCATTGGTCCAGTTATGAGGATTTTTGTTTTCTTTACATTGAGTTGCAATCCATACAGAAGGCTACATTCTTTAATTTTCATGAGCAAGTGCTTCAAGTCCTCATCACATTCTGGAAGTCATCTGCATGTCACAGGTTGTTAATGAGACTTCCTCCAATTCTGATGCCAGGTTCTTCCTCATATAATCCAGATACTTGGATTATTTGCTCAGCACACAAACTGAATAAATATGATGAAAGGAGATAGCCCTGGTGCATACCCTTCCTGATTTAAAATCACACATTATCCCCTTGTTCTGTTCTAACAACTGCCTCTTGTTTTATGTACAGATTTCTCATGAGCACAATGAAATGTTTTGGAACACTTATTCTTCACAATGATATTGATAGTTTGTTATGACTCACAAAGTTGAATGCCCTTAGGTATTCAATAAAACACAAGTAAAAATTTTTCTGGTATTCTCTGCTTTCAGCCAAGATCCATTTGACGTAAACAATGACGACCCTGTTCGATATCCTCTTCTGACTCTAACTAGAATTTCTGGTGCCTTCCTGTCAATGTACTGCTATAATCAATTTTGAATTGCCTTCAGCAACATCTTACTTGCATATGATATTAATGATATTTTTTTTATGATTTCTGCATTCTTTTGGGTCATCTTTCTTTGGAATGGGCACAAATATCGATCTTTTCCAGTCAGTTGATCAGGTAGCTGTCTTTAAATTTTCTTGGCAGAGATTAGTGAGTGCTTCTTACACTGCATTAATTTGTTGAAACATTGCTATTTGTATTCTGTCAATTCCTGGAGCCTTGTTTCCCCCCAAAGCCTTCAATGCAGCTTAGACTTGTTTCAGAACCATTGATTCTTGATCATATGCTCCCTCCTCAAATGGTTGAACATAGACCAGTTCTTTTCGGTATAGTTATGATTGTGTGTATTCCTTCCATCTTCTCTTGATGCCTCCTGAATCATTCAATATTTATCCATGTTGTTGTTAATTGCCTTTGAGTTGGTTCTCACTCAGAGTGACCCTCTCTATAGGGTTTCCAAGAAACAGTTGGTGGGTTTGAATCACTGATCTTTGGACTAGCAGTGTAGTACTTTTCCTACAAAATCCACACCAGGACCCCATAGAACCCTTCAATATTGCAAGTTAAGGTTAGAATTTTTTCTTCAGTTTTTTCAGCTTGAGAAATGCTGATTGTGTTCTTCCCTTTTGGCTTTCTAACACTAGATCTTTGCACATTCCATTATAATACTTCTGTTTGTCGTCTTGAACTGTCTTACGAAATTTTCTACTCAGTTCCTTTACTTCATCATTTCTTCCATTGACTTTTGCTACTCTACATTCATGAGCAAATTTCAGAGTCTCTTCTGGCAACCACTTTGGTCTTTGCTTTCTTTCCTGCCTTTTTAATGACCTTTTGTTTTCTTCATGCATGATGTTCTTGATGTCATCCCATAGCTCTTCTGGTCTTCTGTTATTAGTGTCTAATGCATTAAGTCTGTTTTTGAGATGATCTCTAATTTCAAGGTGGGACATACTCAAGGTCATGTTTTGGTTCTTGTGGACTTGTCTTTTAATTTTCCTCAGGTTCAGCCTGAACTTGCATGTGATGATCTGTTCCATAGTTAGCCACTGGTCTTGCTTTGACTGATGATATTGAGTTTCCTGGTCATCTCTTTACACAGATACAGTCAATTTGATTCCTGCATATTCCATTTGGTTAACTTTATGAATATAATGATTCTGGAAGCTATGTCACTGGTATTTTAAATACCAGCAGGGTCAACCATGGTGGACAGTTTTCAGATAAGCATCCAGATGAAGACAGACTAGGAAGAAGGAGAGATGGACTACTTCTGAATATTTAGCCACTGAAAAACTTATGAATAGCAGTGAAACTCTATCAGATAGCACCAGAATATTGACTATTGAAACATGATGAGGAACCTGTACATACAGACCAAGAGGCAGTTGTTTAAACAGAACAAGGTAACATTGAATGGTGCAAAGGTGTGCGCCAGGGTTGTATTCTTTCACTATACTTATTGAATCTGTATGCTGAGCAAGTAATTCGAGAGGCTGGATTACATGAAGAAAAATGTGGCATCAGAATTGGAGGAAGACTCATTAACATCCTGCGATACACTGATGATGCAACCTTCCTTGCTGAAAGTGAAGAGGACTTAAAGTACTTACTAATGGAGATCAAAGACTACAACCTTTGGAATGAGTTGCACCTCAATGTAAATGAACAAAAATCCTCACACAGGACCAATAAACAACATCCATATAAATGGAGAAAAGATAGAAGTTGTCAAAGACTTCATTTTGCTCAGACCAACCATCAAAACTCATGGAAGCAGCAGTCAAAATATTAACTGACATATTGCATTAGGCAAATCTGCTGTACAAGATCTTTTTAAAGTGTTGAAGGTCAAAGATGTCAGTTTGAGGACTAAGGTGTGCCTGACCCAAACCATGGTATTTTCAATAAGCTCATATGCATGCAAAAGCAAGACAGTAAATAAGGAAGACCATAGAAGAATTGATGCATTTGAGTTATAGTGTTGGAGGAGAATATTCAGAGTACCATGGACTGTGAAAAAACAAACCAATCTTTATTGGAAGAAGTACAGCCAGAATGTTCCTTGAAAGCCAAGATGGCCAGACTTTGTCTCTCATACTTTCGACATATTGTCAGGAGGGACCAGTCCCTGGAAAATGATATCAGGTTTGGTAAAGTGAAGGGTCAAAGAAAGAGAGGAAGATCCCCAAGGAGATGAATTGTCAAAGTGGCAGCAACCATGGTCTCAAATGTAGCAATGATTGTAAGGTTGGCGCAGTACTGAGCAGTATTTTGTTCTTTTGTGCATAGGGTCACTATGAATTGGTACTGATTTGATGGTACCTAGCAAAAATAACAAACCCAGTCATTTGGTGGGAATGAAGAAGTCTTTGGATAGAAAAACCATAACAAGTAAATTCAAGACACCACACTGGCTTTAGTAATTGTTGGGCAAATTTGAATACTAGTGGCATTCCTTGCAGGCATATGGATACCGTCTTAGCACAGACAGCATTGTACTTCAAGATAGATCTTGAAATGCTCTTTTTGAAGATGAATGCTATGCCATTCCTATTCAGTCTGTCATTCCTTGCATAATAAACCATATAATTGTCATATTGAAAATGGCCAATACCAGTCCATTTCAGCTCGTGAATGCCTATGATATTGATCTTTATGCATATAATTTTTGAATATTTTCAATTATTCTAGTTTCATATTTCATACATTCCACTTTCCATTTATGAATGGATGTTTGCATCTGTTTCCTCTCATTTTGAGTTGTGTCCCATCAGCAAATGAAGGTCCTGAAAGTTCTGGTCCACCTACATCACTAAGGTCAACTCTACTTTAAGGAGGCAGCCCTTCCACAGTTGTATTTTGAGTGCTTTCCAATCTGAGGGGCTCATCTTCTGGCAATATATAAGTGGTTAACCATCCTGAAGTGGTCTGCTTCTCCTTCTTCATAGTCTGTCTTAGTCTGGAAGCTCTTCTGAAACTAGTCTATCATGGGTGACCCTGCTGGCATATAAAATACCTGTGGCATAGTTTTCAACATCACAGCAGCACACAAGCCACGACAGTATGATAAACTGACAGACCAGTGGAGGGTACAAACGTCAGCTACCACTTACTGACTGGCTACTATATATTGTGCATTTCACATGTTATTTCTAATTTTCCTAATTATTTTAAGGTAAGACTCATCATCTCTATTTTATAGCTGAGGTGATTATGAACCAAAGAGGTTAAGTAATAAAAGGGGGCTTCAATAAGTTTGTGGAAGAGTTTAATTTTCTTTTGGTCCCACTTTTCCATGAACTTACTGAAACACCCTCATCTGCACAAAGTCATACCCCTAGTAAGTTACTGAATGAGAACTGAAGTAAAATTTGCATGATTTCAAAAGTCCATGATAATTAAAGTAAGGCAATATCACATGATGAGATCTGTGGGAGCAGTCAATCGATTGAAAGGAAGTTTCCTCAGGTGGCCTGCTTCCAGTATATTGAACACTAGGGCAAAACTTACTTGCTTTCTTCTGGGTCTGGATCCTGCAATGTGGCTCTGATTCTTTGGGCTTGAGTCAATGACCTGCCAAACCTGGGAGTCTTCTGACATGCTGATCTTGGTCCATCAGCCCTGCAGTTATGTAAGTGAGAATCCTCCAACATGACATCTGACACATGGACTTGGAACTTGCCCATTTCTACAACAGTGTGAGTCATTTCCTTGATGGTGTTGTTGTTGAATGCCATCAAGTTGGTCCGACTTGTAACCACACTGTATAGAGTTTCCAAGGATTTAAACCACCAACCTTGAGGTTAACAGTCCAGTGCTTATCCTACAGTACCACACCAGGATTCCCTTGATACAATCCTTTTTCACTGATTTTATTTCTCTAAAGAACCCAGCCTAAAACATACAGGTTCTTCATGAGCACAATTAAGTATTCTGGAATTCCCATTTGTTGCAATGTTATCCAGTTTGTTAATGCCCCACAGAGTTGAATGCCTTTGCATAGTCAATAAAACACAAAAAAAAAAAAAAAAAAAAAAAAAAAAAGTCCATGCTATTCCCACACTACCATCCTGCTTCCTGTCTATTGTGCGGACTCACAATCTTACAAAACAGCTTAAAGTTGGCTCTATCCACTGGCCTCTACTCAGACTTTGCTTCTCTGACCCTCCACAGCATTGGCCACTCTCTCCTTTCTGAGTTCCTCTTGTGGTTTGCTTGATCCAATTTCTCCACCCTTCCTAATGATGTCATCTGTCTCAATTTATGGCCCCTCATCTCGCAGTTCAAGTTCACCAGCTGCTCCTCGGAAACCATATACAGGGCTGCTATGGGTTGAACTGACTCGACGGCACTTAACAACAACAACAACAACAACAACAACATCTCCCTACAGGTTCTATTATGATTTTTCTTTTTACTCTTGCATGTGTCCCAATTAGATCTGAGCTACAAATTTAAGTCTAATTTTACAATTGAAGATTTAAAAACTGCTTCTTCAATCTGGAGCTAAGTATTAAAAATGTAAATGCATGCACTTTGGGCAAAAGAACTAACTTCTAGGGGGAAAAAACCATAGTAGTAAACAAGAACTATGGAAAAGGGTGTTTTCTGTAGTATTATAAATCACAACAACAATTTAGAAACAACCCAGATGTTAATTACTAGGGGCCACCTTAAAGAATTGATACTATAACTCTATAACACATACTTACTCAGAATCTCATTAATTCTGACTCATAGAGATTATAGGATTTCTGAGGAGTGGCTGGTGGATTTGAACTATTGATCTTTGTGGTTTGCAGTCCAGTGCTTATCTTGTAGCACCACACAAGGACCCCCAAATACAATGTAATTGTTAAGTGCCATTGAGTCCGTTGCGACTCACAAAGACCCTATAAAGGGTTTTGAAGGAGCAGCTGGGTGGGTTTGAACTGCCAACCTTGTGGTTCACAATCCAATGTTGATCCACTGTACTATACAATACAGGTATAGTAATCAAAACAGCCTGATACTGGTTCAATGACAGGCTCATGCAGTAATGGAATAATATTAAGAACCCAGAAATAAGTCCATTCAACTATGGACAACTGATTTTTGACGAGAAGTCAAAGTCCATTCAATGGGAAAGAAACAGTCTCTTCAACAAATAGTTCTGGCAAAACTAGATATTCACACACAGAAAAATAAAGCAGGACCCATAGCTCACACCAAACCCAAAAACAAACTGAAAATGGATCAAAGATCTAAATGTTAAAGCTAACACTATAAATTCATTTGAAGAAAACACAGGATCAAAACTATGGGACCAGATTTTTCTGAAAGATAGATGATCAGACACAACTACAAATGCACACACAGCCAAAGACAAATTAGATAACTAGAACCTCATAAAAATTACTCATCAAAATGTGCTCATCAAAATACTTTCTTAAAAGAGTAAAAAGACAACCTACAGATTGGGAAAAAATCTTCAGGAATGACATATCTAATAAGAGTCTGATTGTTGAAGACCGTGAAGGCCTGGTCAGAAGTTCGAGGCCCTTTAGGCCCGAGTGTAACAGATCTAGCCACTTGGCAGTTAATAACAAATTATTTTTCATCTTAGTGTTCAGTTGTATTTATTAATTGCA
>NW_006408600.1:13341758-13342860 GCF_000296735.1 Chrysochloris asiatica
ATCCAATCACCTTACAGGATTTGGGTTACAGTTTCATGAGAAACATACGGTCAGCTGGTATAATATAGTTCATAAAGTTTATGTTCAACAACCTATTTTGGTAAGCAGTATCTGGTGTCTTAAAGCTTGCAAGTAGCCATTTAAAGATACAATGATTCATCGCTATTCATCTGTAGCAAAACAGAAAGAAACCTAAGAATCAGTGAAGGAGCTGGTTTACAGGACTACTTGCCTCCATAATCCACAGCCTCCTTTACCTTGAGACCAGAAGAACTAGCTGATGCCTGCCTTCCAACACTGAATGTCTGATCAGGGTCACAGCAGATGGGCACTGATTGTAAGGAAGGAAAATGAGGAATGGAACTTCAAATTCTCAAAGAACCAGGACTTACTGGGCCCTCTGAGGCTGGAAGAATCCCTGAAATTATTGCATTTAGATACTCTAAACCTTGAACTAAAATTATTTCCTGAAGTCACCTTTAACTAAATACTGTGCTACTTTAAAAAATTCACTATATGTGACCAAATGGTCAACAGTTACTCTAAACCACGGATGAGTAGAAGAAATGATGCATTTGAATTATGGTGTTGGAGAAGAATAGAAAAAGTACCATGGACCACCGAAAGAACAAACAAATTGGTGTTGGGAGAAGTGCAGCCCAGAATGCTCCTTGGAGGCCAGGATGGCCAGACTTTGTCTTTCATACCTCAGACATATTATCAGGAGGAACCTTTCCCTGGAGAAAGACATCATGCTTGTTAAAGTGGAGGGTTAGCAAAAAAGAGGAAGTCCTCAAATGAGATGGTTTGGCATAGTGTTGGTGGCAATGGGCTTAAGTGTAGCAATGATTGTGAAGTTGGCACAAGACAGGGCAGTGTTTCGTTCTAACAACAACAAAACAACTTGAGTAAAGAGTACTCTAAACTACTGCTTGAGGGCAGTGAGATGAAGGTAATGGGAATGGAACAACTAGAATGAAAATAATAAGAATGTTGACGCAATGTAAAGAATATACACAATGCTGATGAATATCACGTAGATATTGTTGAAAAAGAACTTATTTTGGGGGTCTGGTAGCATAGTGGTTACGAGTTGGGCTGC
>NW_006408600.1:13343380-13344340 GCF_000296735.1 Chrysochloris asiatica
GGCATATTCAAAACCACTCCATAAATACACATGTTTGGCGCTGTGGGCTGATGCATCAGACTGAAAAGTCATTTGCACTGCAAGGTTGGCAGTCCAAGCTCACCAGCTGCTCCTTTGAAACCCTATACAGGGTTGTTATGGGTTGGAATTGACTGGACAGCACTTAACAACAGCAAGTATACATAAAAAGTCAACCAGGATGCAAACGAGCAATTATTTAGGTGTGTTATATTTACAGGAATGATGTTTTCACTTTCTTCATTGTATCCTTCCATTTGTTGAACATCCTACAGATGTATTTACTTTGATAAGGTTTTCATTTTAGAAAACAATAGAGATCTGCCTTCATTTGCTACATTCTGAATGCATAATTCTTAAAAACAAGACTTGAAAAGGCCATTTTCATGTTTAATGGAAAAGAAGGAGGAGGATGGTATAACTATAGCATTTTTGTTTTACTGAATTGGTGCAGAAAGGTTGCTCACCACTTTTCTTTACCATCTCCCTAGGTGATTGCCACCTACTTCTATGATCGCTTTTATGCATCTCTGTAATGAGCGCATGCATATGCCCTTGACTTGTGCATCCAATTGCCTGTTAGACAGCTATCTTAGTTATCTACTGCTACTATAACAGAAATACCACAAGTGGATGGCTGTAACAAACAGATATTTCTCTCATAGGTTTGGGGACTGGGGGCTAGCTCTCAGGGAAAGCTTTCTCTTTCTGTTCACTCAGGGAGAAGGTCTTTGTTTTCTTTCAACATCTGTGGGCCCTGCGTTCTTTGGAGAGCTCCCTATATCTTGGTATCAATCTTCCTTTGTGTCTAGGAGGTTCACGGTGCAGGAATCCCAGACCCAAAGGACATACTCTGCTCCCAGTTCTTCGTTCTTGGTTGTTGTTGTTAAGTGCCATCGAGTCGGTGCCGACTCATAACAACCCTATGCACAATAGAAGGAA
>NW_006408600.1:13345330-13353641 GCF_000296735.1 Chrysochloris asiatica
GTTTGTTCTTTGGGCAGTGCATGATAGTCCTTTTTCTCTGCTTGATTCTCTCTCCTTTCCTCTCTTACAAAACAAAAGGTGATACAGGCCACACCCTAGGGGCAGTTTCCTTACATCTGATCAGGGCTGTGACATGAGTAGGGTCTTGCATCCCACACTAATCCTACACCTCATTGACATAACATTACTTAATCCAGGCCTTGACTCAAGCCAGAGATTAGGTGTAACAATACATAGGATAAAGACATCAGATCACAAGATAGAAAACAACCACACAATACTGGGAGTCCTGGCCTAGCCCAGCTTTTCTGGGAGAACAGCTTAATCCATGACAATAGCTCCTCCTGGATGTCAAAGTTTTCATGCATAATTTTCTCTCCTACATGTGCTCTTTCCCCACATTGCTCTACCTCTATTTAAGGTATCAAACTTCTGGTGTGGTGCTTTGGGATCAGCACTGGCCTGTGAACCATAAGGTCAGCAGTTCAAACCCACCATCTGCTTCTTGAAAACCCTGTACAGGGTCACTATGAGTTGGAACCTCCTGGGCAGCACTTAACAGCAACAACAACAGCATTTAAGGTGTTAGTATTCTTTCCATCTGCAAAGTAAACTTCATATTCACTGCCTTCTTCCACCCTCAGTTCCACATTCAATTATCAACCAAACAGAGTCAGCTTTTCAGTGTTGCCCAGCTCCCCTTTTATCTTAACTGCACTATCCTAGCTCACGGTCCCCTCCACCTGGCTGGACTATCACAGTAAATTCTTCCTCCATCTTCCTCTTAACAACCTTCATTCTCATCACTATAGGATTCATCTCCAAAAGTCCTGTTCTAATTGCAAAGCTACTGATGATTCTTCACTGCTAAATGAAATATTCCAAATTCACTAGGGCAATACTCAAAATCCACCATAATCCAGGCTCAATTTAGGTTTCCGGCCCATTCTCCCACCAACCCTTCATGTTTAGGTAAACTGTTGCTGTTGTTGTTAGGTGCTACTAAGTCAGTTCTGACTCATAGCCACCCTATGCCCCCTAGATCAACACTCTGCCCAATCTTGCTCTATTCTCACAATTATTGCCATGGTTGAGTCCAATGTTGCAGTCATTGTGCCAATCCACCTCATTGAGTGTCTTCCTCTTTTCACTGACATTCTTCCTTACCAAGCATGATCTCCTTCTCCAAGGACAGGTCACTCCTGATAACATATTCAAAGTACATGAGATGAAGTCTTGCCATACTTGCTTTTTAAAAAAAGCATTTGGGTTGTACTTGATACAAGATGGATTTGTTCAGTATTCTGGCAGTCTGTGTATAATCAATATTCTTCTCCAATACCATAATTCAAATGCATCAGTGCTTCACTGATCCCATTTGATTCATTGTCCAACCTTTGCATGCATGTTGTTGTTATGTGCCGTGACGTTGGTTCCAACTCATAGCGACCTTGTGCTGTAAATCTTTACGGAAGCAGAAAGCCTCATCTTTCTCCTGTGGAACAGCTGGTAGTTTCGAACTGCTGACCCTGAGGTTCACAGCCCGATTCATAACCACTACGCTACCAGAGCAAATGCATGAGGCAAATGAAAATACTGTAGCTTCAATCAATTGCACTTCTGTCATCAAAGTGACATCTTTGGTTATGAACACTTTAAACAGGTCTTTTCCAAAAGATTTGTCCGATGCAAAATATCCCTTGATTTCTTGACTGCTGCTTCCATGGGCATTGATTATGGATCCAAATAAAATGAAATCCTTGACAACTTCAATCTTTCCTTCATTTATCCTGTCGCTTATTGGTCAAGTTGTGAGGATTTTTGTTTCCTTTATGTTGAGATGTACCCTACACTCTTGCAAAATCCTATCATGTGATCTCCAGATTTGTTACTTTCACCAATGCCATATTTTCCAACTACTGAACTTTCTTGTTTGTTGCCAACTTTTTCATTGTAATCATCAGTAATTACCAATGCATCTTAGTTGTATGTTTGATCAATTTCAGACAGCAGAAGTTGGTAAAAATCTACAATTTTTCCATCTTTAGCATTAGTGATTGGTGCATATATTTGAATAATACTCATATTAACTGATCTTACTTTTGGTGGAGGGATATTATCCTATCACTGACAATATTGTATTTCAGAATAGATATTAATATGTTCTTTTTAAAAATGAATATGATGCCATTCTACTTCATTTTGTCATTTCTAGTATAGTAGACCATATGAATATCAGATTCAAAATGACCACTATGAGTCATTTCAGCTTACTAATGTATAGGCTGGAGTCATGGTATGGTACAGTAGGATAAGTACTGGACTGCAAGGTCAGAAGTTCAAACCCACTACCTGCTCCTCGGAAACCCTATACAGGGTTGCTATGACTTGGAATGAACTTGATGACATTTAACAACATCAACAATGTCTAGGGTATAGATGTTTGTGTGTTCCATTTCACTTTTGAAAACTACTTTTCCTTCATTCATACTTTGCATGTCCAATTTCTGATTATTAATGGATTTTAAAATTTATTTATGGATATTTAAAGCTGTTTCTTTTCAATCCGAGTTGTGCCACATCATCAAATAAAGGTCCTGAAAGTTTTGCTCCGTCTACATCTTTAAGGTCAACTCTACTTTGAGGAGACAGGCCTTTTCCAGTCGTATTTTGAATGCCTTCCAACTTTCAGGGCTCATCTTCTGTCAGTTTTTATGTTTATGTAATGTTTAGTGCCATTGAGTTGGTTCCCACCCATAGCGATCCTGTATAGAGTTTTCAAGGAGCAGGTGGTAAGCTTGAACTGCTGACCTTGCAGTTCAAACCAATTTTGTGGTCCAGTGCATTAATCCACAGTACCACATCAGGACTCCCATTCTGTTACTAGGAGAAACTTTTAAAAGATTCATAGAAAAATGGAGCTAAAAGATAACTGAATTTTTCTATGAACTTTCCGAAGCTCTGGGTAGATCAGGTATATTTCTGCTGCTATTCATAAGATTTCTGCTGCTATTCATAAGGTTTCTACTGGCCAATTTTTAAGAAGTAAGTCACCTGATCTTTTTTCCTAGTATATATTAGTCTGGCACCTTTTTTTTTTTTTTTAATTTTTAAAATGCCATGGACTGCCAAAAGAACCAACAGATCCGTGTTGAAAGAAGTGCAGCCTGAGTGCTCCTTGGAGGCCAGGATGGCCAAACTTCGTCTCTCATACTTCGGATATATTGTCAGGAGTGACTAGTCGCTGGAGAAGGATATCATGTTTGCTAGGGTGGAGGGTCAGAGAAAAAGAGGAAGACCCCCAATAAGATGGATTGACTAGGTGGCAGCATTGATGGACTCAAGTGTGGCAACAATAGTGAGGTTGGCCCAAGATCGGGCAGTGTTTTGTTCTGCTTTGCATAAGGTCTTTATGAGTTGGTACCAACTCAATGGCACCTAACAACAATAATAACAAAAACATTAGTCTGGCAACTCTGCTGAAACCTGTCCACCATGGTGACCCTGTTGATATTTGAAATACCAGTGGCATAGCTTCCAGCATCACAGCTGCCACCACACTACGACAAAGTGACAGATGAGTAGTGGGGTGAAACTCTGCTAAATGCCGTTTTATCATCTTCATGCTTTTGCTCACCTTGTCCTAACTAACTCTCCTCTCTTCTAGAATCACTACCAACCCCAAATCTTATCCCACTCGAGGTCTGGCTCAAATTAAAAGCTTCCACAATATATCTAAGGTGAAAGAGTTTCTTGTCTTAAACCCCACAGCTGAATCTTACATTTACTACCTATGTAGCATTGGGGAAGGCACCCGAACTTTTTTGGGTCTCAGTTTCCCTATTTACAAAGTGGATGTAAAAATGTTGATATCATACCATCACTGTGAAAATTAACAGATAACAACCAAAGACATCTGGCACAATCAAAGGACTGGCACTAACTAGCAAGGGCTCAGTTGTGAAACTTCACTAGGTTTCTTGGTCCTGGTTTCTAGTTCTACCTCTAAACCAGATCCCAAAGCCATGAAGTGAGGGGAAGGGAAGATCCTTGGGAAGTCAGACCGTACCTTTGGTTAGGGAGTGAATTCCGAGTTTTACTTGGGAAAAGTTTCCACTTCCAATTTCCCCTCGGATTCGGTAGAAGCCGATCCGTTTCCCGAGTGTGATCTCTCTCACCACCTTCTCATCTTGGGACATGTCCTGTGTCAGCTTCTCGAAGGGTGTCAGCTGGTGGGATGGTCCCTCTTCCTCCTCCTTGCTGCACTCTATTGTGCAGCCACTTTCCACGCTGTCCCGCCGATCCCACCGGGTGCAGTGGGGGTTCACCAAGCTACCTCCATTCGCATACACTGCTGTCATCATCCAAAGCAGGCTCACGTCTCCATCTCAGCAGAGGTGCCCTTCAAGTGCAGGGTGGGGAGGAGAGGAGCCGCAGGTGGGGGATGGGTGCTGACGACTGTCAGAGTCCAGAATCCTTGAGAGCAACCTCAGTCTCCAGGCATCAGTCAGAGAAGGTAGGAGGGCCAAGCGAAGTGCTGTTCGGCTGACTGGACTGGAGACAGCTCACACCTTCCTGGATGGAGAACATCCAGTCTTTCACGGACTACACAATTGGGCACATCCAGCTACCAACAGCCACTTCCCTGATTAGATTCCAGGATCTTTCTGGTAGCCCATGGAGTCTGACACACTGTAGTACGTGGCTGTGTCTGAGGACAAAGGCTATTCTAGTTCACTGTTTGCTTTGACGGCCACAGACTTTCATTCTGGTGTATGGAAGCCCCATGGAGGCCCTCAAGTCCTTGCTGCTGGTGCTTTTCTGGAACCTTCTTCATTTCCAACTTTTCTTGCTGTCAAGTCAAAGGATCCAGATAGCTAGTAATCGGGACCCCAGGAAAGAAGAAACTTGCAAATCAGCCTCTAGTCACATGGGCAGCCAGAGAAGGATTAAATCTCAGCAATGTCACGTGAGCTGACCTTTATTTAGACGAGCTTTCCTCTAAGCTTGGAGATGTCTCAAAAATTTGGCAGGTGCTAGTTCATCCTATGAACAGAGAGTAAGAAAGTTACTAGCCCATGCTTATATACTGTACAGGATTCATAAAGAATGTGAAATTACTTAGCAAACATTGACCTAAAAGCACTATACATTTAAGCTATGATTCATATCTGTAGTAGACACTTGACTATAACTGATTCAGTAGAAAAAAAAAATGCACATATACACACATTGGTCTACCATAAGGAAAGGAATCACAGTCTTGAAGTATGTCTAGACAGCCTTCCCATTTCTTGAAGTTTAAGAAAACATGTATACTCCTCAGGCTGCTTTAAAGGAAGATTTTGAAAATAATAATGTGATAGCAATGATGATGATAAAGATTCCCCATTAATAACAGCTTTCAAAAGTTCTTGTATTTACTCAAGTAACATATATTATAGTTCCTTTATTTGTGTTCACAACTTTCCCTATACTAGCTGCTTTTACTCTTTCTTGTCATTCTATGACAAAGGTGAATTTTTCTCTTTTTTTCTTCAAATGGGGGTCCCTGCTGTCTTTCACTCCAAGCTGGAGATGCATTATTGTGGTACTTTGGGGCATCCCCAGACACATTGCCACCTCTCAGAGGTCTTAAATGGAGTGATGTGGGGGTGGGGACAAGTGCACCATTTGCCACGGGTCATTGAAGATGGCAGGGTGGTGAGTCAGGGTGGAGTCTGTGCAGTGACACAGTTTTGGCTGGGCCTGATGTCCCCTTGGCATGTTGTGCCCAAAAGAGGCATTCACATAAAGACAAATATTGTCAGTCACATAAAGACAAATATTGCATAAGACCATTATTGTAAAAGCTTAAGAAAAAATGCTAATGCTTAAAGGAAAAAAAAAAAAATGTTCTTTGTTGGTTACCAGAGGTAGGGTGGAGGGACGGTAGAGCACAGGGTCAGAGATAGACACATCATAGTTTGGGTGTTGGGGAGAACAATACACAAGGAAGGAGACGGGATGAAAGAACAAGGTAGATAGGGGAACACTGAGACAGGTTTGCATGGGCTAAATGGGACAGAGGTAAATAGTGATGTATGCTTAACATTGGAACAACAGGACTCTGTGATACAGGGATCAAGACATAGTCTGAATGGGTATAAGAGGTGAAATAATGTTAAGATGATTGACTGTTTTATGAATCTTGGTTTCCCTTGCCTACTATTGTAAAATAGACACTTGAGTGCGATAAAAAGAAATATTGGGAAGCATGATTACTGAAAGCTTGTAAGCCTGTCTTCATTGGAATACCTAAGAAAGGTTCTAGAACTTGCCCAGTAATGTAGGCTTCTTGTGGAGCCTTGGTAGTGTAAAACCTTAGGTGGAATCCTGAACCCCATCCAGAACCTTCTGAAGTGGAAATAAAAATCAAAACCAAAAACAAAAGCAGTAGTCTGATTGGCTACTACAAGGACAGGTAAGTTGTTTGTCGGAGAGCCATCAAGGCAAGCAATCAAGTCCCTTCAGGACTATCCCCCTCCAAGACTGAGACTTGGGGGGATCACACAAGTGGGCATGTGGGCTTGCTGGAGAACACATTGGTCTACTGCTGAGTGAAAGTGGAGGAAAGGCAGCAATGAAGATATGGGCTGAGTTCAACCATATTCCATGGACCCCTGTAAACTTGGAGATGAGAGAGAGACGAAGAAGGGATGGTTGGTCTGAATTGTGGTGAGGCTGAGAACTCCTGAGCCCATGGACAAGGACATAGCCATGAAGGGCTAGAGTTGAGAGTGAAGCATCCAGCTGATATTAAGTGAGGGGAGTTGCATAAGAATGCCCAAATTTGTAGATAGTACCCATTTGACCTAGCCTCGATGGCTTGATGATCACAACTTGACTAGAAGAAGATAAAAAATTTTGATAAAGGAAACAAGTGTAAATTGCTATGATTTGATGAACTTGACCAACTACTTATGGATGTAGTAGCTCAAAATACCAACTGATAGGGAAGGAGTCTTCAGCCTATCTCCTCTGTAGGCAGGGGTGATAGGGACGGGCAACTTAGTTAGATATTGGCTACCTAAAATGGGGGGGGGGGGCAATAAAGGCATGAAATGACTGGCTTACAAGTTTTCAAGAGGGAGTTTAGTTTCAAGTGGTAGAGGGAAGGTAGAATTCCCACTAAATTGTTTTCATCTTGTGTCTGGTGAAAGGATATGGGGATAAGATTCTTATGATTCAATAGTGAGTAATTGTTATCATGACTAATTGCGACTGTCACAACTGTAAATGTAGAAGTTTTGTAACAAAAAAGGGGGCGTTGTTAATGCTACATTCCAGAAACAGAAGATCCTAGAACTATCAAGGGAGAAGAACATGAGTGGTATTTGAGACCCTATCCAGAAAAGCAGCAACACCAGAGATGGAGGCAGAGATGATGACATGGACAGATAGAGCAGCTGAGGACTCTAGACTCATGGAAAGGGAAAGGATGTGAGCTGGCTTGCAGAATGTGCCCTTTGGTTGTTTAAATGATTATATATTCCTGAGTGTTTTGTGTACACCCCCCTCCCCCAGAAAATATTTATATGGGAAAAAAAATGTAATTGGGGAAGAGCTGTCTCCTCAAATTAGAGTTGATTATTTAATAGTGTGGAAGGAACAAAGAACTTCATTTGCTGATGTGACACAACTCAAAATGAGAAGATATAGCTATAAATATACATTAATAATCAGAACCTGGAATGTATGAAGTATGAATATAGGAAAATTGGAAGTCATCAAAAATTAAATGGAATACATAAGGACCAATACCATAGGCATTAGTATACTGAAATGTAATGGTATTGGCCATTTAAAATCAGATATTTATATACTTTATTTTGCCAGGAATGGGCACAAACATAACAACAATTGTAAGGATGGTGCAGGACCGGACGGGGTTTCCTTCTGTTATGCATTGG
This sequence comes from Chrysochloris asiatica, assembly GCF_000296735.1. Lineage (NCBI taxonomy): Eukaryota > Metazoa > Chordata > Mammalia > Afrosoricida > Chrysochloridae > Chrysochloris > Chrysochloris asiatica. Next base: position 13,353,283 of record NW_006408600.1, read on the forward strand.
GTCACTATGAATACAAGAAACTTGATGGCACCTAAAACAACATGTCAGTAAGGATAAGTTGAAGAGGAATGACATCCCATTAATAGTCAATTTGATGAACTTGACCTATACCTATGGATAGAGTAGCTCAAAGAGGGAACCAATCTTTATAGCAAGGATCATTCCCACTCCCTCCATACACAGAGTAGACAGGGATGGGCAACTTGGACATTGGCTACCCAAAGTGGGGGGCTACAAAGGCAAGAAGTGACTGGCTTACAAGCTGTCAAGAGGGAGCCTAGATTGAGAGGGCATGAAGGAAGGTAGAATCTCCACTGAGTAGTATCCAATCTGTCTAGGCGGGACTAATGAAAGGAAAT
>NW_006408600.1:13355306-13361630 GCF_000296735.1 Chrysochloris asiatica
GGAGAATATTGAAAGTGCCATGGGCTGCCAAAAGAACTAACAGATCTGTGTTGGAAGAGGTGCAGCCAGAGTGCTCCTTGGAGGCCAGGATGGCTAAACTTTGTCTCTCATACTTCGGACATATTGTCAGGAGGCACCAATCGCTGAAGGAGGATATCTTGTTTGGTAAGGTGAGGGTCAGAGAAAAAGAAGAAGACACCCAGTGAGTTGGATTGGCAAAGTGGCAGCATCAGTGGGCTCAAGTGTGGTAACAATTGTGAGGTTGGTTCAGGATCGGGCAATATTTCACTCTGCTGTGCACAGGGTCTCTATGGGTTGGTACCCACTTGATGGTACCCTAACAACAACAACAAGAAGGCTGGGATTGGTTAATTTTTCCATCCAGCTAGGTTTAATAGGAGCCATCTCAGAAGCAGGAACAGATGATCCAGGACCATCAAGAAGGAAGAGCATGAGATCCCTTCCTAGAAAAGCAGGGACAGCCAAGTGGTGGCATGGAGAGACAGAGTAGCTGCTGGCTCTGGACCCGTGGATTGAGTAAAGCTAAGGGCCAGAGGCTGCCTTGCAGAATGTGCCCTTTGGGAATTCACAGTCTGGCTAAAAGATTTTTGTAACATTTGCCCAAGCAGGGCAGAGGTGAAGGGGCCAAATGGCTGAGAAGCCAAAGACAAGAGTGAGGTGTGTCTGCAGCATGGTAGACAAGAGATGTTCCTGATGGGAAAACTCTGCATCCTGAGTTGGCTTTTGATCCTGAATTGTAACCTGTTCGCTTCCCTCATAAACCCCATAATCATGAGAATTGTTATGAGATCTGTGTGACCATTGGAATGGATTATCACAACCAGATGTGAAGCAGAGAGTGCTGTGGGAGGACGGTTGGTGTTAAAATAGGGTAAAGAAGGTTATAGGGTGGAGGCATGCATGTCTGACCTCCACTTTACAGGAACCACTTTGGGCTGATTTTGAATTTGACTCTCTTTCCCCCTTGTGAACCCAGGAAAGTGAGACAGGACCGCCACAAGGTTTTGGTAGAAACCCACCCCTTTAACTCAAGTTAAGAATCTCCCTGAAGGTCAAACAGTACTAGATCTCTTCAGGATCCAATGGAATGAAATCATGTACATTTTGAAGAGTTTAAGTTGGATAGCATTAACAATAATTCTGAATGAAACTTCAGTTTAACCCAAGATAAAAAGAGGATAACCAGGTTACAATTCAGGATCAAAAGCAACTCAGGATGCAGCATTTTCCCATCAGGAACATCTCTTGTCTGCCATGCTGCTCAGCCATTGGGCGTCTCAGCCTCTGTGGCTTCTCAGCCATTGGGCCCCTTCACCTCTGCCCTGCTTGGGCAAATGTTACAAAGATGTTTTAGACAGGTTACAGTGCTTGGTCACATCATGTTCTAAAGGCTCTACTTGTATTACGAAGTTGCTTGGCTCTGTGTCTTGCTGAGCCTTTCACAGACCCCCTGACATACCACTGTCAGCGCACCTCACCACTAGATTTCATTGTTACTGACATACTTGTACTCCAACTAGCTAAGAATCTCAACACCAGAAACCTGCCCTTTGTTCTTCTCTATCTTCTCCCAGAGTTCAGCACAGTGCCTGGCACTTCTCAACCACTGGATGAATGCTTGTTGAAGAAGGAATGAACTAATTTACCAATGCATCGATTGTTACATTTAGGATAGGCAGTGTCTCCAAACATCAAGGTACAGCATGTTGAAAAAGAAGCAGAGGTCTTTTTTCTTCTTTTTACTTTTTGCCTTTTTGGTTCCGATCAATTTTTATGGGCTTAATGAGAATTAAGAAACCTAACAAGCCCAAAACATGAAACCACATCATTGTACATCAAAGTCTTTGGAGGAGGCAGACTGGTTATTAATTATTAGCTTAGTCTTGTTTCATAGCAATACATTAAGTAAGATGAAAGAAAACAGCTTACTTGGTAATTTACTTTCTTGACTTGCAACCTACTGTGAAAATAGTATCAAAGTGAACCATCTTGCCTTTGTTCTCTACGTCTGAATTAAAATGACAAAACTTCTAGGCAAGTCTGTCAGATAATTTCTCCTTTCTTTAGCAAACCCAGATACTGGTTTGCTTAGACTCAGAGGAAGAGCTGTGTTTTCTCTGTGTGGCAACGAAATGAGAAGACAGCTAAGCCTCCCTGCAAGCAGCTTCATTGTGGTCCACTATTGGGGGCCATTAGGAACCAACGTGTTTCATTCGAAAATCTATATACACTTAAAAATTCATTTGCACCTTCTTAACTGTTAAAGGGAGTCCTGGTGTGGCACTGTGGGTTAAATGCTCTGGACTGCAAAGTTGGTTTGAACCTCAAATTTGGTGGTTCGAGTTCACCAGTCACTCCTTGGAAACCCTATATAGGGTGGCTATGGATCAGACCTGACTCAACAACACTTAACAGCAACAACAACAACTGTTAAGAAGCCCCACTATCGTAGTGGGTTATGAGTTGAGCTGAAAACCACAGTAAGCAGTTCAAATCTACCAGCTACTCCGGGGGGCGGGAGTAGGGGTGGGGGTGGGAATGAGGCTTTCTGCTTCTGTAAAGATCTACTGTCTCTGAAATCCTATACAGGATCTCTATGAGTTGGATCCAAACTCGACAGCACATGACCACCAACAACTGTTAACCTTTGCTCTTTATTTCTCAACACAAGTCAAGATCCCCATGGGGGGCTGAGGGGTGACTGTGAGGTCAGTGGGTGATGAATGTGATGTGGTCTAGTCCTAGAGATGAACAGATGAGCTACTCAGTTATACTCCCTCTTGCCCCAGTTGATAACATAGCCAAAAACTAAAAAGCAAATAGAGAAGATGCAAATAATCAAAATAAGAAATGAAAGTAGAGACATTCATTCTGATCCAATAGAAATAAAAAGAATTCTAACAGATTAACTATATAAAACAAACCCAATATTTAGATGAAACTGACACATTCTTAGAAGCATACAATCTATCAAAACAGAACAAAATAAAACCCCAAAAAACAGTTGCAATCAAGTCAATTCGGACTCACGGTGAAAGACCCGATGCATGCAGTACACACTGCTCTCCACAGGACTTCAGGGTTGTGACCTTTGGAAGCAAATCTCCTTGACTGATCTTCTGAAATGCCTCTGGATGGGTCTGAACCACCAACTTTCCAGTTTGTAGTTACCATTTGTACCAGACCCCCTCATTTGGTCTTACAGGATCCTTTCCCTAGCCACTCAGCCCAGTTCTCCATGACACTTTTCTAACCACCTATTCCGCAACGATATCCACAGCCAGGCCACCAAGTCTGATGGGCTTAGATCTCCCCATACTGTTCATTTTTCACATTTGAGGTCCCCTGACTTCACAGAGGATGAGTAGATATTCTCTATCAATGAAGTTGGGCAGGTGTTCCAAATGACTGACATGGGCCAAAGCCCAGTACCACCAAGCAGCCCACACTTAGTGTTGTTGTTGTTAAGTACCGTCAAGTCGGTTCTGACCCATAGGGACCCTGTATAGGGTTTCCAAGGAGCAGCTGGTAAGCTTGAACTGTCGACCTTGCAGTTCAAACGGTTTTGCCATCTGGCGCATTAACCCACAGTGCCACACCAGAGGACTCCTTTAGTCAGTATTGTTGTTGTTGTTAAGATAGCTATGTTGAAATGCCAAACCTTTTAATTCTTTAAAAGAAACTGGAAAGCAAATATTTTTTCTTTCTTTTCCTTTTTTTTTTTTTTTTTTTTTTTTGGTGAAGTCTCTCAATTTTTAAATTGTGGATCAAATATTTTAAAACCACTGATATTATATTATTTAAATTGAAACTGATGACAGGCCAGATTAAGTCTTTAGGTTGTCAATATGCAGGCTCTGCTCTAGGTTTTATAGGAACATCATGAAAATTAAGGACTTCCATAGTTGAATATATTCATAGTCAAACATACCATCGAGGGACTACTACAAACTAGAGTCTCTGGGTGGTGTAGTTAACATGTTTGGCTGTTAACAGAAAAGCCAGCAGTTTGAGTCTACCCAGAGACTGTCAGAATAAAGGTCTGGCAATCTATTTCTAAAAAATCAGCCATTGATAACCTTATGGAGCACAGTTCTATTCTGATACATGGGGTCACCCTGAGTCAGAATCGACACATCAACAACTAATATACCCTCTTCTTAGATAATTTTGCTAGTACATTATAATCTTAAGATGTTTCAATACATAAGCAGCTGAGAGTTTGGAGTTTAACACTGAATCTAACTCAGTGATTTACATCTAATTTATTCTTTCAAAGATTTTTTTTCATTAGCATTTTTCTTACACCTCTGATCTTAGAGTTAGACTAAATTCTGAAACAGTCAAATGTCAATTAATATCAGTAAGAATTTGGACGCTAACAGGAATATTATTAAATAATTCAGTATAGAACCAAACAAAATAATTCAAGTTTAATCTACAAATGCCACAGACTGGATAGGGGCTGTCCACATCTGTGGGCTATGAGACAACATAATTGTTTCTTTGTGGCTAAGTATCTTTTAACATTGGGAAGATCAAGTTTTAAAAACAGAAATTTTTAATAGTCACAAACCCGTAGTATTAATGTTTTTTGTTTTGATGTTGTTAACTGCCATTGTTTGTTATTAAGTGCCAACTCATAACGACCTTATATAGGGTTTCTGAAGCTATAAATCTCTGAGGGAGCAGATGAATCTGCACCAATTTAGGATTACATTCACACTTGTAATATGAAGAAAATTTAGCAGGGCACCGTATCAAAATTGTTTTCTAATTTAAAATGAAAAATTAAATAATTAAAAATAATTGAATTAGTGAATGATTGTGACAACCTCATACAGTGGTATTACAACTACTCTAAACAGATTTTTTTAAAAACCAAAAACTAAGACTGACTAAAGCTAAGAAAACTGCCCAAGACTGTGTTGACAGTTAGCTCCATGCGGGTGGAGTCTGTGTATTTAAGCACTAGGAAATTCACACACAGGAAGAAAGAACCCAAGTTATGTTTCAATCGAGACATGCCACAAACTCGGTCACCTCCCTATCAAGATTTTCATTTTAGTTATATTTCATTTCTAAAACCCAAATCTTTGCTTCTTCTAGGAGAGAAATAAATACACCTCCCTCTAAACAAATAAGAACGGCATTAAGATACAGAATGGAACCATGAATTGAGTCACAAGCAGGTGGTCCTGAGCAGAAAAATATTCTCTTCTTTTTTTGAAACTTTTTATTGTGAATGGAGATAAGGTTTATAGAGTCAGTCATGAGTTTTACACTCAACAAATCATACACTTTGTTTCATCTCAATAACTGCAACTCCCTCTGTGTAACACCAGTTATCCCACTTCCTCCTTGTGGTTCTTATTTCCATTCTAGCCTCCTTCCCAATCCTTCTGAACTTTGTCCTAAGTAAATGTTGTCCTTTGAGCTTGGATGGTTGACCTTTTCATGATGAGCATACCTTACTAGTGTTGTTGTTCCTCCTATACGCCTATCTATTGCTTGACTGAAAATTGGACCACGAGGGTGAGTTCCATGCTAGACACGAAGCGTGATTCAAATCTACTCTTTTACTGCAGGGGGAAAAAAAAATGTTCTTCTTCTCACAAATAACTAATTTAGGAAAAACAGTTCAGGAACACTCATGCCTATTTGTAGCTTGTGGCTTATTTTTAGGGGATTAAAAATATTTGCAAGTCAAAGCAGAAACTGTTCTTTTGCTGCCTGGTAATTTTCTTTAGCTCCACTAAGAATCTGTGAAGAACACTGTGGTCTTCGTAGGTAGTAGCCTTAGTGAGTGCTAGAAAAATGTGTTTCTTTTCTATTGAGCAGAGCTAAGGAAGGTCTATACTGTCAGCAGGTTGGACGGTTATGGTCATGAATGAGGAACAAGTGCTATAGAACAAAAGCTCTTACTTTTCCCATCATAAAAAGTTCAAGTGGGCTTGAAACCTTTACTAAGAGCCTCCCATATCTTATAACCCAACTATTAACTAAAAGGCTTGCTGTTTGAACCCACCCAGAAAGGCACCTCATAAGAAAGGCCAAGTCCCCTCCAAGAATGAAACTCAACGGAAACACATGAGCAGGCATGGAAGCTTGCTGGTGACCACATTGGTCTACTGGTGAGTGGAAGAGGGGGAAAGGCAGCAATGAAGAAATGGCTGAGTTCAACCACATTCCACAGACTCCTGTTGACCTGGAGATGAGAGAGAGAAGAGGAAGGGCTGTTTGCTCCAAAGTGTGGTGAGACCTGGGGACACCTGAGCCCATGGACAAGGATATAGCCACAGA
>NW_006408600.1:13364205-13368591 GCF_000296735.1 Chrysochloris asiatica
TGATAACACTTAACAACAATTCTGTAATATCGACAGTTTATCTCTTCATGTGGCTATCTGACTGAAGACTCTAATCCCTAGCCTCCCACCAAGTTAGCTCTGGCCATGTATCTGAGATCTGGGCATGGACTGTACTAGAAGTGATGCCCTGGAAAAGAGAGAAGCTTGCCCTCCCCTTCCTTCTGCCCATCTTGCTGACTGCAATTTGGAAGTGGTGTTATAAATGGAACTAGCCATCTTAGATGAAGAGGAAAACTGTACTGAGGATGGTAGAGCCATAAAAGAGAAGGAGCCTGGACCCTATCACTGTACAGCCACCATAACAAGCCTGGATCGCTTACTTGTAGACTATAATGCAGAGAAGTAAGAGTCTATCTTCTTTAAGCCTCTGTTTTGACTTTGTTGTAGCAATCCAAAGTTTAGAGAAGGGGGCTTTCACTTTGTATTTTATATGCTTCTGTACTGTCAGTGTTTTATAACATATATGATTACTTATAGGAGTCCCGGTAGTACAGTGTTTAAGTGCTTAACTGAACCCCAGCTGCTCCATGGGGGAAAGATGTGGCCGTCTGTTTTCATAAAGATAGTTGTTGTTGTTGTAATGTGCCATATAGTCGGTTCTGACTCATAGTGACCCTGTACAGGGTTTCCGAGGCTGTAAATCTTTGTGGGAGCAGAAAGCCTCATCTTTCTCCCGTGGAACAGCTGATAGTTTTGAACTGCTGACCCTGAGGTTAGCAGCCCGATTTGTAACCACTACGCTAGTCTTAGAAACCTAGCAGAGCAGTTCCCCTTGGGCCTATTGGGTTGCTATGAGTTGGAATCGACTTGATGGCAATGGATGTTTGTGTGTGTGATTATTTTGAAACCAAAGATAATATACCTTATTGCAGAAGTTTTAGATTTCAGCTTTCTGATATCTCAAAAATCTTTAAAATTATGCATACCTTCATGCAGCCCCAATTCACAAATACTTGCGGACTAGTCATGTGAAGGACACTTCTTACTGTTGTGTGCTATCAAGTCGATTCCAACTCATAGCGGCCCTATGTTGTTGTTAAGTTCCGACCCATAGGAACCTTGTACAGGGTTTCTAAGGAGCAGCTGGTGAGCTTGAACTGCCAGCCTTGGAGTTCAAATAGACTTTGCAAAATCCAGCGCATTCACCAACAATGCAGTTGTATTTCACTGTTTTTTTAAAAAGCACCATATTCACTTGTGAGAACAAATGAATTTCAACGTAACATCATCTACTCTTTTTCAAGTAATACTGTTAATGTAATTTCATTGATTTGTTTTGCTTTATGCTACAAAGAAAAGGAATTTATATGAAGTTTTATATCTGTATCGTTAATGTATAATTTTTATTGATATTAATTTATAATAAAATAGTTTAATTTTATTTCTTTAATTTTATTTCTTTAAATGCTACTGGTACATTATACAAATTTGAGAAGCATTGCTTTTGAAGGAAATGTCTCCAAATCAAAACCCTAAATGGGATCATGGAATGAACACTTACAATTTAGAGTCTTGGTTCCTCCATTGGGTGTCTGTGTGACCCTGAATAAGTCCTTTCCCCTCTTGTTTACTGGCAACTGACAATGTTGAACTCCATGGTGTGTATGGATCATTCCATCCCTGACCTGAGTTTAACAATAGGGGATCAGTTCTGAAACATTTGTGAAAAACATTTTCCTGAAGTCCAAGTGTCACAATGCCCCCTTCTGGACCTTTGTCCTATTCACGCAGAAGAGATTTTTAAATGCCCATAAACCTACATGGATGTGCTAAAGTATCACAGCCCCATCCCCTTTCCCCTCACAAACAATTTGGAATGCCAGCTTTCAAGGTTTTCTAAGCAAGGAGAAAGGGCAAACAGTATCATGTTAGAAGACAATCCCAGGAAAGGAGAAAGGGCAAACAGTATCATGTTACATGATCAGTAAGGCTGGATTCAGGATTATATCCAATTGTATATCTACTCCCCCAGTAAGAAACTCTGGAGACTTAGTGGGTTACACACTAGGCTGTTAACTGCAAGCTTAGCAGTTTGAATCCACCAGTCACTCCTTGGGAGAAGAATAAGACTTCTTACTCCCAGAAAGGTTTGCAGCCTCAGAAATCTTATACAGGGCTGCTGTGAGTTGGAACGGACTCGATAGTACACAATCACCACCACCACCCACTAAATATTATTGTTGTTGTTGTTAAGTGCCATTGAGTAAGTTCAACTCATGGAGACCCTGTATAGAGTTTCTGAGGAGTGGCTGGTGAATTTGAACCACTGACCTTTCTGTTCAAACCGACCTTGCGGTCTAGTGCTTATTCACTTTATAATAAAGTGACTACTGTGTGCCAAGGACTCCTGGTGTGGTGCTGTAGGATCAACACTGGAGTTCGGACCACAAGGTCGGCAGTTCAAACTCAACAGCTGCTCCTTGGAAACCCTATACGGGGTCACTATGAGTTGGAACTGACTCAATGGCACTTAAAAAACAAAACTGTGTGCCAAAAGAAAACTAGTGTCATGGTAGGCTAAGCATTGGGCTGCTAATCGAAAGGTCAGTGGTTCAAACCCATCAGCCACTCCATGAGAGAAAGATGAGACAGTCTGCTTCTGTAAAGATATATGGCCTCGGGAACCCTACAGATCAGTTCTACTCTGTCCCATAGGGAAACTGTGAGTTGGAATCACATGACAACAGTGGGTTGGCACAGTGGTGGCAGCGATGGGCTCAGGCAGAGCAACGATTGTGAAGTTGACCCAGGACTGGGTGGTGTTTCATTCTGTTGTGCACAGGGTCACTATGAGTCAATATTGACTCAATGGCACCTAACAACAACAACACAAGTGGGTGTTTTGATTTGTACTAAGTGCCGGGAACCAAATCTTTTTCTTTCTTTTTTTTCAGTCCTCCAACTCTTTCATGTACATCTATGCTTATTCCCACATTTTGTCTTTGTTCCTTCCTCTAACTGTAAAGATGGTTCCTGTCCCATTTCCTTTTAGAAGCTTTCTTTGACTACTCCAAAGCATATTCACCTTTTCCTTTGCTACTGTCCTGTGATATTTGAGAGCTAGATCCATTATTTTTTCTGTTTCCCTTGTATGTGCCAAGCCTCCCACAAGCTCTCTCTGAGAGTAGCGTCCAGATCAGGTCCAGTATCTATACTACAACATCACCTAGAACAGTGCTGAGTATTGTGTGCTCGACGACTCAGAAAATGACTTTAGCTTTATCCCTGGGCTCCACCTAGTTCCTCTTTAGCACAAATTATCTATATTGTGGAGAGTAATTTCTCGTACTGACTTTAAAGCAGGAGAATCACATTTTTAATTTTTTTCCCCAGATGTGCTCCTCTCACAGGTGAATGGTAAATATTGGAAAATGGCAACACATTGTTCCAGCTCAAGCCAAAAATCTTGACTTCTTTTTTTCTCTCATACCTTACATTCAATCTGCAAACAAGTCTTGACTCTAGCTTCAAAATACCTCCAGACCACAATTACTCCTCATCCCATCATTACTATTGACCCCAAACCATTATCATGTTACAAATGGATTATATTTACAGGCTTTATAACTGGTCTTGGAGCTTCTGTTCTTTCCACTCAGGCCTGGTGATGCCCCAGAGTCTATAATAACCAGGGTAATTCTCTACAAGATCTCAACTCATGTCACTCTTCTACCTAAAATCTTGATGGTTTTAAGAGGAAAAGAATCTTTACAGCAAGGATCATGCCCATACCCTCTGTACACAGGGTTGATAGGGATGGGCAATTTAGACATTGGCTACCTAAAATGGGACGGGGGGGGCAGAGAACTGTAAAGGCACAAAGTGACTGGCTTACAAGTTTTCAAGAAGGAGTTTAGATTCAGGGTGTGCGGGGGAAGGTAGAGTCCCCACTGAGTAGTTTTCATCCTGTGTAGACAGGTCTGGTGAAAGGAGATGGGGACAAGACTTTCATGATTCAATAGTGACTAACTGTTATCATGACTAATTGCAATTGTCACAACTGTAAGAGTAGAAGTTTTGTAGCAAAAAGGGGTGAGTTCTGGGGCCATCAAGGGAGAAGAGCAGAGTGCAGGACCCTATCCAGAAAGGCAGTGATGCCAGAGATGGAGGCAGAGATGAAGATGAAGACATGGAGAGATGGAGCAGCTAGGGGCTCAGGACTCAGGGAAGGAAAGGGGCTGTGGGCTGATGGCGGTGGGGGGCAAGTTTGCAGGGTGTACCCTTTGGTTGTTTGATGATGCATGGAAGGGATTGTAATCATTGCAATGAAATGAAATATGACAGGATGAATGTAAAAAAATTTTTTTAAAGAGTATGTTAGGGCAATAGTCTCAGGAGTTCCGCTAGCTTGTCTATATTGGTCTG
>NW_006408600.1:13369429-13375144 GCF_000296735.1 Chrysochloris asiatica
AAGTCCTGGTGTGGCACTGTGGGTTAATGCGTCAGACTTCAAAGTCGTTTGAACTGCAAGGTTGGTAGTTCAAGCTCACCAGCTGCTCCTTGGAAACCCTATACAGGGTCGCTATGGGTCAGGATCTACTCGACAGCACTTAACAACAACATCTACCTAAGTAACCATGCATTTATCTTTTGGTTCTTTTTACTGTTGCAAAACTGTGTATGTTATAACATTTACTGAAATTGTTTCTTCTGAGTGTCTTTATATATCTTGGTCAGGTTGCACTGACTTTACCCATAAGTCCCAAATTTTCCAACAATGAAGGAATAGTTTTAAAAATTATTATATCCATAATACAATATTATGCAATTAAAAAAATAATATTTTAAAGGAACATTTCATGACTTGAAGTGATGCTTTCAATATTTAAATAAGCAAAACTAGCAAGATACTAAATAGTATACCATGTGATCCCAATTTTGTACATAAAATAAATATGTATTGAGGCATTTAAAAAAAAAGGGGGGGGGGAGAATGAATGGTGGATCTTACAGTCCCCGAGCAGAGGACCCTGGGACCATCAAGGGAGAAGAGCGGAAATGTAGTGGGGGACCCTATCCAGAGATGCAGCGACGCCAGAGATCGAGGCAGAGCTGATGATATGGAGAGATAGAGCAGCTGAGGTCTCTAGACTCATGGAGGGAGAGGGGATGTGGGCTGGCGGCCGGTGGGCAGGCTTGTAGGGTATGCCTTTTGGCTGTTTGAATGATTGTATATATTCCTGAGTGTTTTGGTGCACATCAAAAAACAAAAACAAAAACAAAAAAAAAAACCCCAGAGGGAATAAAAGCAAATACTGTTGAATGGTGAAGCATGCAAGGGATTGTAATCATTGCAGTGAAATGAATATGATAGGATGACTGTAAAACTGATGTTCCCCCATCTAAACTATCACTCAATTCACAATAAAAACTTAAAATAAATCTTGATGGTTTTACTTTATCACACAGGAAACCCTGTACCTTCAAGGCTCTGTAAAATTACATCTCTTTCCTCTCTAATGTCAGCTCTTTCCACTCTCCCTCTCACTCACTATACTCTAGCCACACTGGTTTTCTCAGTTGGCCTCAAAAGCACCAGGTCAAATCTTAACTTTCATCTGCAAAGTCCTACTGATTCTCTAAGGCTCGTTTTGTTGTTCTCCTTTTTTTCAGGACGTCTTCACACTCATAAACCACGTGGAATTCTCTTCTGTGCTCCCAACTGCGGCTAGTGTTGTGATTTTCTTTGTCACTTTGTGCAGACTTTGATGTCTGGCTGTAAATTTCATCAGATTATAATCCCTGGAAGGGAAGTGGTCATGTTTGATTTATTTAGACTGTATTCCAAGAGGCAACAACAAATAAAGACAGTGTGTAAAGATAGACAAATAAATTAACAAATCAGAATAAAGAGTCCAGAAATAGACCAATACATATATGGCAACTGACTTTCTACCAAGCCAAAAAAGTCTTTCGGAAAAAAATGGCACTGCATCAACTGGACATTTTTTAGAATAAAAACTAAATCTTATATACATCTCATATCATGCACAAAAAATTATGTGAAGTTGATTGCTAATGTTACATGTTCCTATTAAGAAAGCTGACTGGAAGAAACTGGCAATTCTACGGTAACACAAATGGCAATTGTAAAAATGAATTGTTTTTCAGAGTCCAATATAATGCTTTTGGTGTGTTAAGTGCCCTTGAGTTGGTTCCAACTCATAAGAGCCCTGTATATGGTTTTCAAGGAGTAGCTGATGGGTTTGAACTACTGACCTTGCAGTTAACAGTCCAATGCACAATGTTGTTGTTAAGTGCTGTCGAGTTGGTTCCAACCCAAAGCGGCCCTGTATAGAGTTTCCGAGGAGCGGCTGGTGAGCTGGAACCGCTGACCTTGCAGTTCAAACTGATTTTGCAGTCCAGGGTATTAACCTGCAGAGCCACACCCGGACTCCACTGCACAATGAGAGTGCGTTATTAAACACTTTAGTGGGGGAGGAGAGGTGCAGGTTCTTATAGTCAATGATAGAAAGGTAACATATTCAACCTTTCTGCTGTATCTCTAGATTTTTCTTAAGTTTCAGAAAGAATTTTTCATGTCCCTATTTTACATGATAAAACCAACTGGGAATAGTCTCTAGTGTTCTCATGGGTTTGTACATTTACATCAGAAACATTATCTTTTGTGCCATTGTTTCTTGAGCCCACTGATCTGAGAAAGCTTTGAAAATTCAATCTGGAATTCATTCCTTATCATACTAATTTGAAAAAGAAGCAACTATTACTTTCTGGCCTGAATTAGTCTCTAGGATACAAAGCTTTTCTACCTTTCATGTTTTCCTCTTTTCTGGTAACCTCTGGGTGGGAGCTGGTTTTTCAAAAGTAGAAAACAGCTGTTTGCCAGTTAGCAAAAGAGAGCAAACATTGATAAGCACTGTTGATTCATAAATGCTCAAGCAAGGAAACTTGGTGGCACAATGGTTAAGCACTCAGTTACAGATTGGAGGTTCGAACTCACTAACAACTTCCTGGAAGAAAGATGGGTTCTCCCTTTCTCTTCTTCCGTCCATACAGATTATAGCCTAGGAAACCCTATGGGGTAGTTCTACTCTGTCCTTAGGGTTGCTGTGAATCTCAATTGTCTCAATGGCAATGAGAGAAAGGCTCAATCTATCAAATATATAAATGGCTGCTATCTAAAAGCAGTCAGAACTTACTCAACAGCTTAACAACAACAACAAGCTGTCTCAGTAACTGGTTAGTAGGAAATTTAAAATTTAATTGAAATTTGATTTCTAGCTAGATGATGGAATAGGCTGACACACTACACGAACTCTCTATAACAACAATATGAAAGACCAAGTGAAACAGAAACAGATGAAAATTCAGGTACCCTGAACTTCAGAGGCAAGGTTAGAGAAGTGGATTGAGTGCTTGTTGGGAGGAGAAGCTGAGTAGGTGACAGTGAAAGAGGTTGAACAGAAAGCCCAGAAGTGGGGTGACCATCTTGTGAGCAGCTTTAACAACAGAAGGTGGCCGGAAAGAGCAGATTCACACATGAGATGGGTCGGTATGATTTCTTCTTTTCCCCCCAATGATTCCCTGGTGACCAGAGGTCTGGCCACCTCCCACTGGTACCCATCCAGGAGCTCAGAGTCATATGGTCAGGAGCCATGCCAGTGTGAGGAGTGGGCAGGCTGTGCTGCTTCAGTGCCCCGCTTTGGTGCCCTGCTTTGGTGTGCCACTTTGGTGCCTGGATTCAGGAAGCCTCAGCTCCAGACCTAGAGAACACACAGAGCCACCAGACTGGCACTTAGTTAACCAGTCACCTGACCCTAGCTACCCTGTGCTCCTAGGAGATACTGAAACCAGCTCCATCAAAGGCTTCCACAAGCTACTTCCAGATTGAGTGCCCGGACTATAGATTGTACCAAGGCTGACAGGAATGCTACCTAAAGCCAAGAATACATCTTTCCCACATCTACCTCGTGAACTCCTTGGGTTGCTGGAGACTTCCAGAGTTTTCTCCTCTCTGGGTCTAACAGCTACACTGTTTTTTATTTTGGGGTTTGATGTTTTCCTTTTCTTGTTTATATTGCTTTTGTTTGTTTATTCTTTCTCTTCCTTCTCTCTTTTACTTCCCTTGACTTTTATCCTTTTTATTTCTGCTGTTATTTTTCCTTCTTTTCTTCTGTTTCTCTTTTCTTCTCCTCTTCTTCTTTTCCCCTCCTTTGATCTTTCTTTGCTACAGTCTATTCTCTTTTTCTTTTCATCTTCCCTCTCCCTGGTTTTTCTAAATTATTATTATTTCTTCCTTTTATTTCCTTTCTTATTTTTCTCTTCTATAGCTCCATTTTCCTGTGCCTCTTCTCTTTTTTAGTTATTCTTAAGTGGGTTTTTGTGTGTGTGTGTTTTTTAATTTCTTCCTTTTATTTTCTCACCTATAGCTCCATTTCCCTGTCTGTCTTTTATTCTTACAGTTATTATAGTCTTTCTGCTTGCTGTCTGCATTTATTTATTTTTTCTCTTTTCATTATTGGTTCCTTGTTTGTTTATTCTTTTGTTGTCTTGTGTGTGTGTGTGTGTGTGTGTGAGGGGTTTTCTCTTTCCATCCAACAGGAGTTAATAACCATGCCCATACAGCCCAGCCACAACTGTACCTTTTGCATCTTCACCCACTGGACAAAAGCCAGTACCATTTCCTATACCATTTTATCAATGGAAGACAGTAGCAGACACCAGCCAAACCCATCCTAAACTGGGTAAATGAATGGCAAACAAGAATGGTGTACATGCTTCCATTTTCTAATGATACAAGAGACAGCTCGTGAGACCCTAAGAACATATCAACATATAATCATCAATTAAATACAAATATGACAACCTCACAATGTCCTGGAGACAACAGATGATTTTAGCTCACACAAAGACACAGGAGAGAATGGGTCAAGCAAATCACCACGATGCAGAACCTGAAAACATTTCTGAGGATGAAAAAGTAATGGAACTAACTGAAAGAGAATTCAAAAGAATGATATTTAAGTATCAACAGCACTGACAGAAAGATTGAAGAAAGCAAGGAGACCACAGAAAAAAACTTTAGAACAATGCAGGAAAGCACTACAAGAACAAACATACAAAGTATATGCAAACATTGAGATGCTGAAACAATATAAAACCTGCAATTAGAAATCCCAGAAGAGTAATAATACTAAGATCTCAGAAATGGAGAATAGATTGAAAGGGCAAAAGGGTGGAATCTGAAGCAATAGAAGCCTAAATTAGTGAATTTAATGATAAATCTCTCAATATTAGTATGCTAGATGATGAAACAGTAAAAGGAATGAAAAAATCCAAAGAAGCCCTAAGCATTATGTGGGAAACCATGAAAAGGAACAACTTATGACTGTTTGGAATTGCAGAACAGGAAGATAAAATAAAAAGCACAGAGAAGTTTGCCAAAGAGTTATTGGAAGAAAACTTCCCTAACATCATGAAAGACGAGAAGATAAGCATTCCAGAAGTTGAACAAACCCATAACAGGATAGATCTCAAAAGAAAATCACCAAGACATATCAATAAAACTCTCCAAAACCAATGA
Source organism: Chrysochloris asiatica (assembly GCF_000296735.1). Lineage (NCBI taxonomy): Eukaryota > Metazoa > Chordata > Mammalia > Afrosoricida > Chrysochloridae > Chrysochloris > Chrysochloris asiatica. Next base: position 13,374,563 of record NW_006408600.1, read on the forward strand.
TAAGGAAAGAATCCTGAAAGCAGCTCTCAAAAACCAAAAAAAAAATCCTACAAAGGAGAACGAATAAGACCAGGCTCTGATTCTTCAGCAGAAACACGCAGACAAGAAGGTAATGGGATGACATACACTAACCTCTGAAAGAAAAAAAAATTGCCAACCATGAATAATACCCAGCAGACCTGTCCCTCAAATACAAAGGTGAAATTAGGATGTTTCCTGACAAGCTGAAATTAAAAGAATTTTTAATGTCCAGACCAACTTTACAAAAAATGCTAAAGGTTCTTCCTTGGATTAAGAACCAACAACAGACAACAACCTGTCATGAAATTACCATACATGACAACACCACTCAGAGTTCAGTCCAGAGAGATTAGTATTTAAAGTAAAGCAAACATACAAGACTGATAATAGGGAACCAGTGGCCTCAATGTATAAAGAATTCTACTACAAAGTAAATTGAGGGAATAGTGTAGATCAGAACAAGGGAACCATTTTTCTGCCAAAATTTATAGCATCATTCATGGGCCATGCAAAATTATCAACTTAAAAATTAGCCTGCTATATTTGGTCAAACAATTAACC
>NW_006408600.1:13379538-13380865 GCF_000296735.1 Chrysochloris asiatica
AAAAACAAACATAATGGCAGCAATTAATCCATACATATCGATAATTACACTGAATGTAAATGGATTAAATGCACCAGTTAAGAGATGGAGGGTGGCAGAATGGATAAGAAAACAAGATCCTTCAACATGTTGTCTGCAAGAGACACATATCACACACACACACAGACAAAAACAGATTAAAAGTCAAATGATGGAAAAAAATATACCAAACTAATTGCAATAAAAAACGAACAGGAGTGGCAGTACTAATCTCTGATAAAATAAAAAATATGCTGGTTTTAAGGCAAAAAAACAGCATAATAGATAAAGATGGACATTATCTCATGATTAAAGGGACAATTGAACATGATGACATAACCATAATAAGTATCTATGCTCCCAGTGAAAGAGTTCCAACATATATAAAGCAAACGCTAATAGATTTGAAGAAAGAAATAGATGAATCTACAATAATCATGGGCGATTTTAATACACCATTTTCAAAAATGGCGAGAACAACCAGAAAGAAACTCGACAAAGACACAGAGGAAATAAACAACACAATCAGCCAACTGGACCTCATAGATGTGTACAGAGCATCCAACCCAACAATAGCATAATACACATGCTTTTCCAGTGCACATGGACCATTCTCCAGAATAGACCATGTTTTAGGCCACAAAACAAACATCTATAAATTTATAAATACCAAACTACTACATAGCATCTTCTCAGACCACAATGCTAACAAATTAGAAATCAACAATAGGAAGACCAAGGAAATAGAGTGAAATACATGGAAACTGAATAAAAGTAGTAGAAGAAATAAAATATGAACTCACAAAGTACCTAGAAACAAACAAGAATGAAACACAACATACTTTGGGACACGGCAAATGCCATTCTGCGAGGACAATTTATTGCAATAAATGCACACATCCAAAAAGAAGAAAGAACCAAAATTAACACATCAACACAGCATCTACAACAATTAGAACAGACAAACAGAGGAACCTACAGCCACCAAAAGGAAAGAAACAATAAAGATTAGAGCAGAAATAAATGAGTTAGAAAACAGAAAAACTATAGAAAGAATCAATAGGACAAGATGCTGGTTCTTTAAAAGGATTAAAAAAATTGACAGACCATTGACAAACCTAACAAAAGAAAAGAGGGAGAAGACACAAACAATACACATTAGAAACCACATGGACAATGCCACAACGGAACCAAAGGAAATCAAAAGTATAACAACAGAATACTATGAAAAGTTGTACTCCAACAGATTTGAAAACTTAGAAGAGATGGATACATTTTTAGAAAAACATGACCTACTTAAACCTACACA
>NW_006408600.1:13382610-13383465 GCF_000296735.1 Chrysochloris asiatica
AAAAATCATTACAGAAAATACTGGATATTTTGATGGTGGGCAGTTAAAGGAGGCTGGTACCACTACGATTTTAGTAACAAGCAAAATGGTAGACCAATTAAAAATTTAAAGGAGCGCTCTGGGGATGGAGACAGCTAAGATCTCTCCTGGAGTTGGAACAAGTCTAAAAGACTGGCAGCATCCTGCTTCTGCAAAATAGCTTGATTTTAATTGGATCATAGGGTGAAGGAATTTATACCCCAGAGTGCTGTTTAAAACTAGAGAAGCCTTCAGCTAGCAATTAGTGAAGGCTAACAGCTTGGTGTAAAATCAATAAAGGCAGGCCAGTCAGAAGCTTAATGGGGAAATCAGGAAAAGAGAGAAAGAGCATCCTTGTGGCCAGGGGAATCCTTAATGGGGAAATTAGGGGGAAGGAGTGTGCTATACACTCACCTAAGGCTATGCCCTCTGATGGTGACAGCTGAGGCTGAGTCCTGCAGAGCAAATAGATTTCATCCAACTAGTCCAGCCATACCACTACCCACTAAAAGAAAACAACAATGACAACGAGCCTGAGTATGCAGGGGTATCCATTTCCAGAGGTGCTATAACATATTATCTAAAATGTCCAGTTATCAACAGAAATGATGAGATGTGCGAAGTCCTAAATGTAAGAACTAGAACAATACAATGTTTAGATTAAAACATGGGTATCTTCATAACCTTGGATTAAACAATGAGTTCTTCATTATGTTGCCCAAAACACAAACAACAATAATAGGTAAATTGGATTCCATAAAAATTTGAAACTTTTATGAGCCTGGGTGACACAAGCACTTTGTGGCTGACTGTCAACCTTGTTCAAACTCACCTAGG
>NW_006408600.1:13385930-13387411 GCF_000296735.1 Chrysochloris asiatica
ATGGCACCTGACAACAACAGGATGACTACAACAGCTAATAAGGTTGTTGAGCAATTGGAAGACTCACACACTGCTGGTGGGAATGAAAATGGTAAAGCCTCTTTGGAAAACTGGCATTTCCTCAAATGATTAAGCATAGAATTACTATTGTGTGTCTTTGAGTCAATTTCTACTCATACTGACCCTGTAAGACAGAGTAGAACTGTCTCATACAGTTCCCTAGGCTGTACATATTTCTCAGTATTTACAGGAACAAAAAGCCTCATCTTTTTCCCGAAGAGTGGCTGGTGGATTCGAACTGCTGACCTTGCACTTAGAAGCCCAACACATAACATAGTATGCCACCAGGACTCCTCTAGAGTTACTATGTTGTTGTTATTGCTAAGTTGGTTCCGACTCATAGCGACCCTGTATAGGATCTCCAAGAAGAGACTGGTGAGCTTGAACTGCCAACCTTGTGGTTCAAACTAACCTTGCAGTCCAGTGGATTAACCCATACCACCACACCAAGACGCCAGAGTTACCATGTTGCTGTTGTTAAGTGCTGTCTAGTAGGTTCCAACTCATAAGGACCCTGTATAGGGTTGTGAATTGGAACCAGCAACCTTGCAGTTCAAACCGACCTTGTGTTCAGTACCTTCTTTCACAGCACCACAGATCTCTTTAAAGTGTTGACAAGTGAAGATGTCAGTTTGAGGACTAAGGCATGCCTCACCCAAGTCATGGTATTTTCAATAACCTCATATGTATGTCAAAGTTGGACAGTGAATAAGGAATACTATAGAAGAATTGATGCATTTGAGCTGTGGTGTTGGAGGAGAATATTAAATGTACCGTGGACTGCCCAAAAAATCAACTAATCTGTGTTGGAAGAAGTACAGACAGAATGTTCCTTGAAAGCCAGGATGGTCAGACATTGTCTCCCATACTTCAGACATATTTTAACGAGAGACCAGTCCCTGGAGAAGGATGCAATGTTTGGTAAAGTAGAAGGTTGGAGAAAAACAGGAAGACCCCCAAAGAGAAGGACTGGCACAGTGGCAGCAGCAATGGACTCAAACGTAGAAACAATTTTGAGGTTGGCACAGGATCAGGCAGTGTTTCATTCTGTTGTGCATAGAGTTGCTATGAGTTGGTACTGAATCACTGGCATCCAACAACAGCAACAACAACAACAACAACAACAACAACAACATAATGATCCAGTAATTCTACTCCTAGTTATCTATCCTAAAGAAATAAAAATATATGTCCAGAAAACATACAAAGCTCTATGAAAAATGTTCAGAGCAGCATCATTCATATTAACCAAAAAATGGAAATAGCATAAATGCCCATAAATTAATGAATTGATAAATAAAATGTGATATATCCATAGAATGGAACATAAATTGGCAATAAAAGGAAATTATGTACAAATAGTATATGTCATGACATTGACAGACCTTGAAAACATCATCTTCAGTGAGAGAGGCCGGTCA
>NW_006408600.1:13388321-13394880 GCF_000296735.1 Chrysochloris asiatica
AGAAAGCATCAAAAGAACATGGAAGGGATACATAGAGACACTGTACTAGAAAGATGGTCCATGTTCAACCATTTGAAGAGATAGCATGTGATCAAAAGCTGATGATACTGAAGGAAGAAGTCCAAGGTGCATTGAAGGAATTGGCAAAGAACAAGACCCCAGGAATTGAAAGGAATCTTTCAACATACTGATGCAGCACTGGAGACACTCACTCATTTATGCCAGTAAATTTGAAAGACAACCACCTGGCCAACTGACTGGAAAAACATACATATTTGTGCTCCAATGGAATGTGGAAATCATCCAACAATATCATTAATATTCCATGCAAGCAAAATTTTGCTAAAGATAGTTAAAAAATGGCTACAACTATACATTGCCAGAGAACTTTCAGAAGTTCAAGCTGGATTCAGAAGAGGACATGGAATGAGGGATATCAGTGCTGACGTCACATGAATCTTGGCTGAAAGCAGAGAATACAAGAACGATATCTACCTGTGCTTTGTTGACTACGCAAAAGTGTTTGTCTGTATGGATCAATGCAAGCTACGAACAGCATTGTGGAGAATGCGTATTCTGGAACATTTAATTGTGCTCATGAGAAACCTGTACAAGAAGCAGCTGTTTGAACAGAACAGGGGAACATCAAATGTTTTTAAATTAGGAGAGGTGTGTACCAGGGTTGTATTCTTTCACCATACTTATGATGGAGTCCTGGTGTGCATTGTGGGTTAATATGCTGGACTGCAAAATCGGTTTGAACTGCAAGGTCGGCAATTCAAGCTCACCAGTCACTCCTTGGAAACCTTATACAGGGTCACTATGGGTTAGAACTGACTCCACAGCACTTAAGAACAACAGCAATTCAATCTGTATGCTGAGCACATAGTTTGAATAATTGGATTATATGAAACATGGCATCAGACATGTTGAAAGTGAAAAGGACTTAAAATATTTAGTGATGAAGATCAAAGGCAACAGCCTTAGGTATGGGTTGCATCTCAATGTAAAGAAAACAAAAATCCTCACCACTAGACCAATAAATAACATCCATATAAATGAAGAAAAGATTGAAGTTGTGAAAGCAGCAGTTGATTATGCTAACCATTTGTACCACCCAGGGAGTCTTTATTCATTAAGTATCAATATTTCCTTATCTTTCTACCCTACTTCGGATGCCTTTTTTTCACTATGCTATTAAAAGGAGCTCTGGTAGCGTAGTGGTTACGAATCGGGCTGCAAACCTTAAGGTCAGCGGTTCGAAACTACCAGCTGCACCGCGGGAGAAAGATGAGGCTTTCTACTCCCGTAAAGATTTACACCCTCGGAAACCCTATACAGGGTCGCTATGGGTCGGAACCGATTCGATGGCACATAACAACAACAACAACAACAACATTAAAAGGTTTAAAGGTACTGATGTCAAGAGATTTCACCCTTACACTCAAATCCTGTATCCCAGAAGGAAAAAGCTGCCTTTGATCTTCATGCTTCTAATATCTCAGCTGCTGAAGTTTCCTTCCTCTGTTGTCAAACTTCCTAGGAGAGAGTGTTAGGACTAGCCAGGAGCAAACATACCAAAAAACTCTCTGACATCCCTAACAACACTCATTCAATTAACCTCACAGAGCACTAGTCCTGAGTTCTTCAAAGAAAATAAATTCAGTTGATAAAACTAGAGTATGTCTACATGCTTAAGTGTTATGCAGAAAAGAAAATGGAAACAAAGGGTATTTACATCTGTTTATGGAGTCCTGGTGTGACACAGTAGGATAAGCTTTGGTTGGTTTGAGACAAAGTCAGTTGTTCAAACTCACCAGCTGTTCCTTGGAAACCCTATACAGGGTCACTATGAGTTGGAATTGACCCGAAAGCACTTAATAACATAGGTACCAAAAGGAGCCCTGGGAGCATGATGGGTTACACAATGGGCTGCTAGCCTCAAGGTCAGCAGTTTGAATTCACCAGCCATTCCTTGGGAGAAAGATAAGGTTTTCTGCTGCCATAAAGATTTACAGCCTTGCAAACCCCATACAGGGTCCCTATGAGTCAGAACTGACTCATCAGCTCATTGCAGCAATAGCATAAGTACCTGGATCAAAAGAGTATGTCATACCTTTTAAAATATATATCAACTAAATAGTCATCTTGCTGGAAAGCAGAAAAAGGCAGGAATTATACAAAGATCATATAGGTATAAGCTGTCATTCTGGACTTCACATGAACGGAAATATGCCAAAACCAAATCTGTATTACTCCTGAAGCTAGCCTAGTAAATATTACTGTAAGTCCATTTAGAATGTGAATCATAAAGTCAAAGACCACACAGGCCTACCTGGTTTGGAACAGCAAAATGAACTGTGCTGAGTCTCACCGAGACTATGACTTCACGAACTGATGGTAGCTCCTCAGGACTTTCCTGGCTGATGACAAGAAAGGCAAATGTAATTAGTGGAGCTTTCTTCCCCAAAGTGGGAGCTGATTTGGGGCTGATGGAAGAAGAAAGGATTAAGTGGTGCCCACCAGGGAGGCAGAGGGCTTTCAGAACCAGTTCTGAGAATTACATACTGTTCCTCAGTGCTTGCTAATTGACCTGGTATTTCTGACTGAAAAAAAACATTCCCCAAGGTGGTAAGTGAAAGTAGATAATGAGCCACTCTCATCTCACAGGGCAGCTCCGAGACAGCCTGAGCTCAAGAGACTAGATATTATTTAAATGCAGAAATTGTCACAAACTGAACATGAGAAGATTCAGAAGTACGCATGGGGAAACTCCTGCTGTGGTTCTTGGCCCAGACCTTCCCCTTCCTCCAGACTTTACAATTATAAATAATTCACAAAATTATTTATAATTGTAAAGACAAGAAATTTATTGGCAAGTATTGTTGTTGATGTTGTTCAGTGCTGAGGAGGCTATTCCAACTCACAGTGACCCTGTACAGAATTTCCAAGGCTGTAAATCTTTGCGGGTGTATAGAGTCTCATGTTTCTCCTGCAGAGCTGCTGGTAGGCTCAAAGTGCTGACCTTTGCATTCACAGTCCAGTACTTATCCTACAGAGCCACTGTGCTCCACATCGGGGAGCATGAGGTTCATGAAATGGGCACAGTTCTGAGAGATTCATGAGTCACTGTTGCTGGTAAGTGCCATCAAGTCAGTTCCAACACCTAGTGACCCTGTGTAGGGTTTCCAAGGAAGGACTGGTGGGTTTAAACTGCTAACCTTGTGGTTAGCAGTCCAGTGCTTATGCAACAGCACCACACAAGAACTTCAAAGCCCTATTCATTTACATGAAAATATATTCATAGGTCCCGGGTGTCAATGTAGTGGCAGCTAGTATGGCATTGTAGGATACGCACTGGACTGCTAACGGCAAGGTTGGTGGCTCAATCCCAGTCCCTTCTTGGAAACTCCACACAGGGTCGCTATAAGTCAGAACTGAATCAAAGGCACTTTACAACTCATCTGAAAGATCAGCAGTTCAAATCCACCCAAAGGCAATAAGGAGCAAAGCCCTAGCAATCAAATTCCATAAAGACTACAGCTGACAAAACCCCCTGGAGCAGTTTTGCTCTGTAACACATGGAGTTGGCATGCATCAGAATCAACTCCATGGCAACTGGTTTGGCTTTTATATTCATATATATGAAAAAGATAACTTTGCAAAGCATAAGAGAAATTCTGGATGCTGACTAACCAATTACTGACAGGAAGGAAGAAAATGAAACAGATAGGGAAAAGGCGAATTCAAGAAGTCTTTTAACAGTTTACTCTTATACTTCTGTTTTAGCTGTTCACTGTTATCACTGAAATTTTCTTTGTTTTAAGAGCTATAAATATACATTTATCTCTACCTCCACTTGGGCATTCAGCCTGTCTATAAAACCCATGTATGTGAAACTGATTCATCCCGGATGCTCTACACTGGCCTGCGTGCCTGGGGATGGTCTAGTCCAGTTCTCCAAAATCTCAATTTTCTAGACATTTGCATCCAGTAAAAAAGATGACATAGAAAGACGTGAAGTTAGGTGTCATATGAGTGGTTGAAATGGTTGCATAGATACCAGTTTGTTACAGAGCACATCCCCTAGTTGAGTTGGATACTCAGATATTAGGGAGGACAGGAAGAAATGTCAATTACTGGGCACCTGTATCCTATTCTGGGTGGGAGATAAAGATAATTACATCTTTATATAGGATAGGCTAGACCCAGAATAGGATGTTGTTGTTGTTAGGTGCCATCGAGTCGATACCGACTTATAGTGACCTTACGCACAGCAGAATGAAACACTGCCCAATCCAGGGCCAACCTCACTACTGTTGCCATGCTTGAGTCCATCGATGCTGCCACTTGGCCCGTCCATATCGTTGGTGGTCTTCCTCTTTTTCTCTGACCCTCCACTTTACCAAACATGACATCCTTCTCCAGCGACTGGTCCCTCCTGACAATATGTCCAAAATATGAGAGACGAAGTTTGGTCATCTTGGCTTCCAAGGAGCATTCTGGCCGCACGTCTTCCAAAACAGATTTATTGGTTCTTTTGGCAGCCCATGGCACTTTCAATAGTCTCCTCCAATACCATAACTCAAATGCGTCAATTCTCCTATGGTCTTCCTTATTCACTGTCCAGCTTTCGCATGCATATGAGGTTATTGAAAATACCATGGCTTGGGTCAGGTGCACCTTAGTCCTCAAGCTGACATCTTTGCTCTCCAACACTTTAAAAAGGTCTTGTGCAGCAGATTTGCCTAATGAAATACATCGTTTGAATTCTTGACTGCTGCTTCCATCAGTGTTGATAGTTGATCCAAGAAGAATGAAGTCCTTGACAACTTCAATCTTTTCTCCATTGATAAGAATCCAGAATAGGATACAGGTATATTAATACCTGGTAGCTCTGGTAGCGTAGTGGATACAAATCGGACTGCGAACTTTAAAGTCAGCAGTTCAAAACTATCAGCTGTTCCATGTGAGAAAGACGAGGCTTTCTGCTCCCATAAAGATTTACAGGCTCAGAAACCCTGTACAGGGTCTATATGAGTCGGTTCTGACTCCACAGCACATAACCACCACTACCATGCACTCTAAACTTGTTTTTCTTCAAGTTAAGATTTTGGGAATCCAGAGGGAATCTGTGTAATAAACGCTAGGCCCATGATGGTGGTGACGATTCTTTCCTTAACTGAGTCCTTGAAGCTTCAGCATAATTAGGAGCAAACCCAGACATATATTTAGTTGCTACCTGGAGCCTTATCCAAGATGGCTGGCATTGAGGGCTGAGGTGGGTTAATTGTGCATGAAGTCGTGTGCTAACGGCCTTGTGGAATAAAGGTGTGTCTCCATGAACTCCTTTGTCACTGAGCAGGAGACAATGTCCTAGAATGAGTAAAGGGACTATGTCTCCTTTGCAGGGGAAGCCAATAAAAAAATGAGGAAGACAAGAGATGGGAGAATGGAAAGGGAGACCCTGCTGAGCCCTCCCATCCTGAGCCAAGGTTGGTTCTAGAGTCTTGTGGTAAGACTGTGCTGGAATTGTGCTGTGTCAGAGACTGGACCTGGTTCTGAGGACGTTGAAATGGGGACAGGATTACCATCATTATTGTTAGGTGCCACAAATCTGTTCCAACTCATAGGAACACTAATGCACAAAATGAAACACTATCTCATCCTGTGCCATCCTCACAATTGTTGTTAGACTTGAGTACATTTACTGCTGTAACTATGCCAATCCATCTCATTGCAGGTCTTCCTCTTTTTCACAGACCCTCCACGATACCAAGCATATGCCCTTCTCCAGGGACTTGTCCCTCCTGATAACATGTATGAAGAATGAGAGATGAAGTCTGACCATCCTGGATTCTAAGGAACATTCTGGCTGTACTTCTTCCAACACAGATTTGTTTGTTCTTCTGTCAGTCCATGGTACTTTTAATATTCTTCTCCAACACCATAACTCAAATGCATCATTTTTTTCTATAGTCTTCCTTTTTCATTTTTCAACTTTCACATGCATGTAAGGCTCCTGAAGATATCATAGCGTAGGTCAGGCGTGCCTTAGCTCTAAAACTGATATTTTTAATCTCGAATACTCTAAAGAGGTCTTCTTTATTTTAAAATGTAAATTTCTTACATATATATTTACATTACAAACAAAAACCAACACAATACCATCACACGCAAAATCTGGGTTAGGATTTATTTTGGGACCACAAATGAGGGCATTTAAAGATACCTATCAGTTGTGGATGATATCAAGAACATCATACAGGAAGAAAGCAAAAAGTCATTAAGAAGACAAGAAAGAAGGAAAAGGTCAAAATTGATGTGAGAAGAGACACTGAAACTTGCTCTCCAGCATAGAGATGCTAAAACAAATGGAAGAAATGAGGAGGTACAAGAGCTGAACAGAAAATTTCAAATATCAGCTTGAGAAGATAAAGCCAAATATTACAACAAAATGTTCAAATATCTGGAGTCAGAAAACCAAAAAGGAAGAACACGCTCAGCATTTCTCAAGCTGGGGGAATTGAAGACAAAATTCAAGCCTCGACATTCATTA
>NW_006408600.1:13396015-13397185 GCF_000296735.1 Chrysochloris asiatica
AAGTGTTGAAGAGCAAAGATGTCAGTTTGAGGACTAAGGTGCGCCTGACCCAAGCCATGGTATTTTCAATAACCTCATATGCATGCGAAAGCTAGACAGTGAATAAGGAAGACCGTAGGAGAACTGACGCATTTGAGTTATGGTGTTGGAGGAGAATATTGAAAGTGCCATGGGCTGCCAAAAGAACCATCATAACTATGTTGGAAGAAGTGCAGCCAGAGTACTCCTTAGAGGCCAGGATGGCCAAACTTCGTCTCTCATATTTTGGACATATTGTCAGGAGGGAGCAGTCGCTGGAGAAGGATATCATGTTTGGTAGGGTAGAGGGTCAGAGAAGAAGAGGAAGACCCCCAACAAGATGGATTGGCCAGGTGGCAGCATCAATGGACTCAAGCGTGGCAACAGTAGTGAGGTTGGCCCTGGATTGGGCAGTGCTTCATTCTGCTGTGCATAAGGTCACTATGAGTCGGTATCGACTCGATGGCACCTAACAGCAACAACCAGAGCCAAGACAAATCGCAAAGTATGAAGGGACTATGTAGCAGGAACAGATGCTGGAGGAGTGCTGGCCTAGGAAAGTGACTATCTCAAGTGTCAGGAATGACTATTGTTGCTGTTGTTGTTATGTGCTGTGGAGTCAGTTCCGACTCATAGCGACCCTGTACAGGGTTTCCAAGGCTGTAAATCTTTACTGGAGCAGAATGCCTCATCTTTCTCCCGCGGAACAGCTGGTAGTTTCGAATTGCTGACCTTGAGGTTTGCAGCCTGATTCGTAACAGAGATATCAATTTGGTACCAATTCATAGTGACCCTATGTACAATAGAACGAAACACTGCCTGGTCCTGTGTCAACCTCACAATCATTGCTATGTTTGAATCCATTGCTGTTCCACTGTGCCAATCCATCTTATTGGGGTTCTTCGTCTTTTTCTCTGACTCTTCCCTATATCAAACATGATACCTTTCTCCAGCGATGGTCCTATCCTAACAATATATCCGAAGTATGAGAGACAAAGTCTGGTCAGCCTCACTTCCAAGGAGCATTCTGGCTGTACTTCTTCCAACGTAGATTGGATTGTTCTTTTGGCAGTCCATGGTAGTTTTAATATTCTCCTCCAACACAATAACTCAAATGCATCAATTCCTCTATGGACTTTCTTATTTACTGTC
>NW_006408600.1:13397705-13400014 GCF_000296735.1 Chrysochloris asiatica
GAATTATGTGGGTTTACATGGGAGAATATCAGTTTTACATTTATCCTAACGTATTTCATTTCATTGCAATGATTACAATCCCCTCCACGCATCATCAAACAACCAAAGGGTACACCCTACAGGCCTGCCGCCTGGCCGTCAGCACACAGACCCTCTTCTTCCCTGAGTCCAGTGTCACCAACTGCTCCATTGGTTCAGTGGTGAGGATTTTTGTCTTCTTCACATTAAGGTGCAATGTATACCAAAGGTTGTGGTCTTTGATCTTCATCATTAAGTATTTTAAGTCCTCTTCATTTTTAGCAAGCAAGGTTGTAATATCTGCATATCACTGGTTGTTAATACGTCTTCCTCCAATCCTGATGCCATGTTTTTCTTCACATAATCCAGTTTCTCAGATTATGCACTTGCATACAGATTGAATAAGTATGGTGAAAGAATACAACCCTGTTGCATACTTTCCCTAATTTTAATTCATTCAGTGTACCCTTGTTCTGTTCAAACTGTCTCTTGGTCTATGTACAGGTTCTTCATGAACACAATTAAGTATTCTGGAATACTCATTCTCCCCAATGTTGTCCATAACTTGTCATGATCTACCTGATCAAAAGCCTGTGTAGTCAATAAAGCATAGGTAAACATCTTTCTGGTATTCTCTGCTCTTAGCAAAGATCAATATGACTCAGCAATGATATCCTTCATTTCACATCCTCATCTAAATCCGACTTGAACCTCTGGTAGTTTTCTGTCAATGTACTTTTGCAGTTGTTTTGGGATTATCTTTAGCAAAATTTTACTTGTATGAGATATTAATAATATTATCCAATGACTTCAGCATTCTGTTGGTTCACCACTCTTTGGAATGGGCACTAATACAGATCTTTTCCAATCAGTTGGCCAGTTAGTTGTCTTTCAGATTTCTTGGTACACATGAGTGACTGTCTCCAGTGCTTCATCAATTTGTTACAAGATTTCAATTTGAATTCCATCAATTCCTGGACCCCTTTTCTGTCAATGCCTTCAATGCGCCTTGGATTTCTTCATTCAGTATCATAATCTCTTGATCATATGATGCCTCTTAAAGTGCTTGAATATCGAACATCTCTTTCTGGTATCATGATTCTGTATATTCCTTCCATCTTCTTTTTTTTCTTTTAGTATGGGTATCTTTTCTTAAGCTTTTAAAATAATGTTCTTATGCAATATTGTCCTTTTGTGACTGACTACTTTCACTCTGCAGTATGTCCTCAAGATTCATCAATATTATGTGGTGGTTTGAAGCTTCATTGTTATTCTTCAAGGTAGCATAGTATTCCATTGTGAGTATCAAAGTTTGTTTATACATTCCTCTATTGATGGGCACTTCCCTTGTCTCCATCTTTTTGCTATTGTGAATAGTGCTGTGATAAACATTGATGTCAATATATCTACTCATGTTCTGGCTCATATTTCTTATGGATAGGTACCAAGTAGAAGAATTGTTGGTATTTCTATTTTTAACTTTCTGAGGAAGCGCCATACCGTTTTCCAGAGTGGTTGAACAACCAGCAATGTAGGAGGGACCCAGTCTATCCACATCTTCACCAGCATTTGTGGTCTTCTGCTTTTTTGAACTTCACTCATTGTTGTTATGATTAGCATCTCTAGTATCTAATGATCGTGAACATTTCTTCATGTTTGCTGGTTGCCCAAATATCTTCCTTGGTGAAGTGTCTGTTCATGTCCTGTACCTATTTTTTAAATTGGATTATTTGTCATTTCTCTTATAGAGGTGTTATAGTTTCCTACAGATTTTAGAGATTAGTCCCTTGTCTGATATGTAATTGCAAAAGATTTTTTTCTCATACTGTGAGCTCCCTTTTTACTATTTTGGTGAAATCTTTTGATGCACATGTCTAATTTGTAGTATGTCCCAATCATCTATTTTGTCTTCTTTTGTTTTTGGAATTCTTGCCATGTTTGGTAGTCTATGTGTGCCCTCTATTGTTGTTGTTCTTAGGTGCCATTGAGTCGGTACTGACTCATAGTGACCAACAGTACAACAGAATGAAACACTGCCTGGTCCTGGGCCAACCTCACAATTGTTGTCAAGCTTGAGACCATTGATGCTGCCACTTGGCCAATCCATCTCACTGGGGGTCTTCCTCTTGTTTCTTTGACCCTCCACCTTACCAAACATGATATCCTTCTCTAGTGACTGGTCCCTCCTGACAATATATATGTCTGAAGTATGAGAGACGAAGTTTGGCCATCTTGGCCTCCAAGGAGCACTCTGGTTGCACTTCTTCCAACACAGATATGTTGGTTCTTTT
>NW_006408600.1:13401597-13403909 GCF_000296735.1 Chrysochloris asiatica
GTTTTTGTATATGATGTGAGATAAAGGTCTTGTTTCATTCTGCTAGCACCATTTGCTGAAGAGGCTACCTCCTCCCCATTCAATGTACTTTGGCTCTTTGTCAAAGTCTGTATTTGAATGAGTTAATTTCTGGATTCTCAATTCTGTTCCATTGATCTACGTATCTTTCATTGTACCAGTACCAGGATGTTTTGTAGTAGCCATGTAGTAAATTTTGAAATCAGGGAGTGAAAGGTCTCCACCTTTGTTCTTCTTAAGCAGTGCTTTGCTTATCCATGGACTCTTTCCTTTCCATATAAAGTTTGCAATCATTTTTTCTGTCTCTTTTAAGAATGTCATTGGAACCTGGATTGGGATTGCATTTTATCTGTAGGTTGTTTTGGATAATATTGATATTTTCACAATGTTAAGTCTTCCTATCCAGGAACATAGTATATTCTTCCACTTTTGTAAGTTTCTTTTAGTAATGTTTTGTAGTTTTCTTTGTATAAGTCTTTTGTTTCTCTGGTTAGATTTATTCCTAAATATTTCATCCTTTGGGTGATTATTGTAAATTGTATTGCTTTCCTAATTTCCTTTTCAGCGTTGCCATTATTAGTATAGGGGAATCTGATTGATTTTTGTATGTTAATATTGTACCCTGCCACTTTGCTGAACCTTCCAATGAGTTCTAGTAGTTTTTTTGATGAGTTTTGGGGGGTTTCTATAGGATATCATTTTCAAATAGAGAAAGTTTGACTTCTTCTTTGCCAATTTGTATGCCTTTAATTTCCCCATCTTGTCTTATAGCTCTGGCTAAAAATTCCAACACAATATTGAATAGGAGTGGTGATAAAGGGCATCATTGCCTGGTTCCTGTTTGAAAAGGGAAAGCTTTCAGTTTGTCTCCATTGAGAGTGATGTTGGCTGTTGGTTTTTAGATATGCTCTTAATTATGCTCAGGAACTTCTCTTCAGTTCCTACTTTAGTGAGTGTGTGTGTGTTTTTTTTTTTTTTTTATCAAGAATGGATGTTGGATTTTGTCAAATAATTTTTCTGCATCAATCAATATGACCATGTGGTTCTTTCCTATTTAACAATTTATATGTTGAACAGCAAAGATCAAAATAGTAGTGGACAATAAATGCTGGGGAGGACATGGAGGGACTCGGATGCTCCAGCATTGCTGTTGGGATTAGCAAAATTGTCCAACCACTCTGGAAAGCAATATGGCGCTTAATCAGAAGCTTGGAAATAGAAATACCTTATGATCCAGCAATTCCTCTATTTGGTATTTACCCACAAGAAGTACGAGCCATAACATGAGTAGATATATGTAAGCTCTGGGGCTTCCTGGGACCAGAGTCTGACATAGCCACAGAGGACTAGAGTGGAGAATGAAGCATCCAGTTGATAAGAGAGGGCATATGCAAAAGAACACCCATACTTGCAGATAATACCAACTTGACCTGGCTTCAGTGGCTGGATGATCAGAGCTCAACTAGAAGAAGAAAGAAGATGAAAATAAGAGTAATCTGATATTATCTGATAAACTTGACCTACACCTATGGTTGCAGTAGCTCAAAAGAGGGAACAAACCTTTACAACGAGGATCATTCCCACCCTCTCAATACACAAAGTAGACAGGGATGGGCAACTTGGACATGGAAAGATGGAGTGGCTGTGAACTCTAGACCCAGAGAGGTAGAGGGGATGTGTGCTCACGACCAAGGGGCAGGCTTGCAGGGTGTACCATTTGGTTGGTTGATGATGCATGGAATGGATTATAACCATGGCAATGAAACGATATATGATAGGATGAATTGAAAGCTTATGTTCTCCCATGTAAACTATAACACAGTTCACAATAAAACATTTAAAAAACACTTATATGGTGGATTACATTGATTGTTTTTCTAATATTGAACCATCCTTGCATCTCTGATTGACTCAACCTTGGTCATAATGTATTATTGTTTTGATGTGTTGTTGAATTCTGTTGGCTAGGATTTTGTTGAGAATTTTTTTGCATATATGTTCAGGAGGGAAATTGGTCTATAATATCTTTCATAGTGATGTCCTTTCCTGGTTTTGGTATGAGAGTTATGCTTGTTTCATAAAATGTATTAGGGAGTTTCCCATCCTTTTGTGTATTCTGGAAACTTCCATACTCTTTTGATACTTTCTGCATCATCAATATTTTGCCCATAGAATGCTTCAATATTGCAATTCGAAGCTTGAATTTTTTCTTCAGTTCCCTCAGCTTGAGAAATGCAGAGCGTGTCCTTTCCTTTTGGTTTTCTAACTCCAGGTCTTTAAACATTTCCTTATAA
>NW_006408600.1:13410416-13453556 GCF_000296735.1 Chrysochloris asiatica
TGATACATTAGACACTAAGAACCAAAGACCAGAAGAGTTTTGGGATGACATCAAGAACATCATACAAGAAGAAAGCAAAAAGAAGGAAAAGATCAAGATGGATGTCAGAAGATACTCTGAAACTTGCTTTCCAGCATAGAGATGAGGAGGTACAAGAGTTGAATAGAAAATTTCAAAGGTTAGCTTGAGAAGACAAAGTCAAATATTATCACAAAATGTGCAAGGATCCTAGAGTCAGAAAACTAGAAATGAACACACTCAGCATTTCTCAAGCTGACAGAGCTGAAGAAAAAATGCAAGCCTTGACTTTCGTTATTGAAGGATTCTCTGGGCAAATTATTGAATCATGCAAAAAATATAAAAGGAAGATGGAAGAAATACATAAAGTCACTGTAACAAAAGGAAATGGTTGGTGTTCAACCTTTTCAAAAGGTAGCATATCTTGATCAAGAGCCAATAATATTGAAGGAAGAAGTCCAAGGGGCATTGAAGGAACTGGCAAAGAATAAGGCACCAGGAATTGATGGAATAAAAATTGAAATCTTTCAATAAAGTGAGGTGGCATGGGAGGCACTCACTCATCTATGCCAAGAAATTTGGAAGAGAATTATCTGGCCAAATGATTGGAAGTGATCCGTATTTTTACCCATTCCAAAGACAGGTGACCCAACGGAATGCAGAAATCATTGGACAATATCTTTGATATCCCATACTAGTAAAGTTTTACTAAAGGCAATACAGAAATGGCTACAATCATTCATTGACAGAGTATTTCCAGAGGTTCAAGCTGGATTCAGAAGAGGGAGGGAATGAGGGATATCACTGCTGATGTCCGATGGATCTTGGCTGAAAGCAGAAAATACCAGAAAGATGTTTACCTGTGTTTATTGACTACACACAGGCCTTTGATTGTGTGGATCATGACAATCTATAGACAAATTGTGAAGTATAAGTATTCTGGAATACTTAATTATGCTCATGAGGAACCTGTACATAGATCAAGAGGCAGTTGTTCGAACAGAACATAAGAACACTAAACGGTTTAAAATTAGGAAAGGTGTGCGACAAGGTTTTATTCTTTCATCATACTTATTCAACCTGCATGCTGAGCAAATAATCTGAGAAGCTGGATTATATGAAGAAAAATGTGGCACCAGGATTGGAGGAAGACTCATTAACAACCTGTGATATGCAGATGATACAACCTTGCTTGCTGAAAGTGAAAAGGACTTAAAACATTTACTGATGAAGCTCAAAGAGCACAGCCATTGGTATGGATTGAATTCAATATAAAGAAAACAAAAATCCTCACCACTGGACCAATAAACAACATTCTTTCAATGGAAAAAAGATTTAAGTTGCCAGAGACTTCATTTTTCTTGACTCAACCATTGACACTCATGCAAGCAGCAGCCAAGAAATCAAACACAGTACTGCATTAGGCAAATCTGCTGCACAAGACCTTTTTAAAGTGTTGAAGAGCAAAGATGTCAGCTTAAGGATTAAGACGCACCTGACCCAAGCCATGGTATTTTCAACAACCTCATATGCATGAGAAAGTTGGACAGTGAATAAGGAAGACAATAGAAAAATTGATGCATTTGAGTTACGGTGTTGGAGGAGAATGTTGAAAGTACCATGGGCTGCCAAAAGTAAAGACAGATCGCTGTTGGAAGTGTAAGCCAGAGTACTTCTTGGAAGCCAGATGGCCAGACTTCGTCTCTCATACTTCAGACATATTGTCAGGAGGGACCAGTCGCTGGAGATGGATATTATGTTTGGAAAGGTGGAGGGTCAGAGAAAAAGAAGAAGCCCCAGCGAGATGGATTGTCAAAGTGGCAGCATCAATGGGCTCAAGCATGGTAACAATTGTGAGGTTAGCCCAGCACCGGACAGTGTTTTGTTCATTTGTGCATAGAGTCGCTATGAGTTGGTACTGACTCAATAGCACCAAACAGCAACAAGAACTAACTGAAATTCCGTACAGTACTACGTTCTAGCTCAGTCACTCTTAACAATTTGGCTCCTATATTTGTAATAAACATTTTCCTGTGAAGATTCAAACAAAAAAGGTTACTACTTCTTTCATCTCCTTTATACTTAGTTGAGATTTTAGTTATAATGTTTAATTGGCATGGATTAATAAAGTTGAAGTTTAAACTTAAGGAAAATTCACCCTTTGTTTATTGAAATGTATTATTAACTGAAGAGAAGATTCTTCTTGGGATTATGTAGTCATAACATTTAAAGAAATTTCCCTTCATTTAAACTAAATTACTATTTATGTTGATCTGCATATTTCTGTATATTTGGCATGACAGTGTTTGCATTCTATTTGGTCTACTGAGCAAATAAAGTCCATTTAAAACAAAAACTACAATGATTTACTATGGTATGCACTAAATGAAAAGTTCAATGTTATTGAAACCTGAGGTAAATTCTAGTTATAATAGGCAATTAAACACATGAAGAAGGAATTGCATGCTCATACTATCAAATTTTAGAGTTGGAAAGA
This sequence comes from Chrysochloris asiatica, assembly GCF_000296735.1. Classification (NCBI taxonomy): domain Eukaryota; kingdom Metazoa; phylum Chordata; class Mammalia; order Afrosoricida; family Chrysochloridae; genus Chrysochloris; species Chrysochloris asiatica. Next base: position 13,412,932 of record NW_006408600.1, read on the forward strand.
AGTTTTTTGAAACTGGAAAAAATTGGTTTGTCTACAAAAAAAAAAAAAAAGCAGAAGAAAGAAAATACTGTGGCTTAGGTCACGTATACTCCAGACACTGACCTCTTGGCTCTTGACACTATAAAGAAGCCTTGTGCATCAGATTTGCCTAATACAATATGTAATTTGTTTTCTTGACTGCTGTTTCCATGAGTGTTAATGGTGGATCCATGCAAAATGAAGTCTTTGACAACTTCAATCTTTTTTCCATTTATCATGATGTTATTTATTGGTACAGTGGTGAGGATTTTTGTTTTCGTGAAGCACAACCCATACTGAAGGTTATGATCTTCGGTCTTCATCAGTATTATAAGTCATCTTCACTTTCAGCAAGCAAGAATCAATCATCTGCATATTGCAGGGGCTCATGGAAGGAGGCCATGGGAGTTACTGATGAAAGGGCACTGAATTTCTGTTTGTGGATAATATAAAGTTTTTGGAAGTGGAGACTGGGGATGGTAACACACAGCAATGGTAGATGTAATTCACTGTAATTAATTACACTCAACAGTATACTTAAACATGGTTAAAATGGCAATATTTGTGCTTTATGTGTATAATTTACTGCAATATATATTGTTAAATCCTTCCGAGACCACCATTGCCTATAAGATAAATTTCCATTTCTCTTCCATAGTCCAGAAAGTTTTCAAGATCTGCTTCTCAATTTTCTGTTGAGCCTCCCTTCCCATCTCCCATGCCCTTGTTGCCCCTGTCCATCGAACTATATGACACTTATAAAAATACTTGAGGTCCCATAAATACGCATGTTGTTTCATGCTTTTTTGCCTTTATACACAGCATTTCCTCTGCATGAACTGTTCTCAGACCATTCCCCACTTAACTTTAAAAATGAATCCCTCTGGGATGGCTTTCTTGACTCCTTTTGGGCAGTCTGCATGTGGTGGTTCTTTTGTACCCTCCTCTGTTCACAAGTATCCTTCTGTGGTATAGTAGTTTGTGCATGCATCTCTGTCTGCTTACCTGTCTAGATTTGAGGGCAGTGAAGGAAGGAATGGTGCCTTGGTCATCTCTGTATGTCTAAAGGTCAAATAGTGACTGGCACTTCATAGGCTGTTGTTATTGTTAGATACTATGGAGTCGATTCCAACTCATAGCGGCCCTGTGTCCAACTGAACCAAAGCCTGCCTACTCCTGGGCCATTTTCACAGACATCCCTATGTTTGAACCTATGTTGCAGTCACTGTGTCAATCTGTCTGTCCCCTCTTTTGCTGACTTTCTACTACATCATAACAAGATGCCCTGCCAACAAATGCTGAATCATCGTGGCAATGTAAGGTTAAGTAGAACTACTCCTTAGGGTTTCCAAAGTGATAAATCTTTACAGGAGCAGATGGACCATCTTGTTCCTACACATGGACTTGAGGGTTTGAACCATAGACTTTGTAGTTAATAACCCAATACTGAGCCTATGGCACCACCAGGCCTCCTTTCTACATCATTACTCACTGCCACTGAATCTATTTCAACCCATAGCGACCCTGCATAGGGTTTCTGAGGCTATAAATCATTATGGGAACAAAAAGTCTCATCTTTCTCTCCTGGAGTGGCTGATGGGTTTGAGCTGCTGACCTTGCAGTTAGCAGTCCAGTGCTTCTTATGCTACCGTGCCTGCAGGGCTCCTTTTTCTACATTGTTGTTGTTGTCAGGTGCCATCGAGTCGGAACCGACTCATAGTGAGCCCATGCACAGCAGAACAAAACAGTTGTCCGGTCCTGGGCCAGCCTCACTACCGCTGCCATGCCAATTCCATCTCGTTGGATGTCTTCCTCTTTTTCTCTGACCCTCCATCTTACCCAGCATGACATCCTTCTCCAGTGACTGTTCCCTCCTGACAATATGTCCAAAGTATGAGAGACGAAGCTTAGCCATCCTGGCCTCCACATTTTTCTACATTCAGTAACTATCTACAGGTTAGATGGATGAACAAATGAATTAAAATAGGCTTCTTTTGTTGATCAGCACACACTTTATTTCAATTCTTGTTTTATAAGAGATTTAATTTCATCCTTTTTCTCATCTGCCTTAGAGCCTGAAATATGAAGGCACTTTGTCCACAGAAAAGTGCAGTCAACATCAGAAGCCTAACACCATCTTGAGCCTTGACATATCCAGATGCCATTCTTGAGTACTTTACGTACATCTGATGGCACAGGGAAGCGCAGCTTCCCTCTCAGGAACTTGCCCGGGGACACCCCTTAAGAGAAATTGGGATACCAGGGTTGCAGGGTTATGTATGAGTCATTGACCCTGAAGGCCATAGGGTCAATCCCGTAAACTTCCCTATCTGTATGAGTCCCTTTCCTGATTCTGTGCTCTGGCCTGGGACTGTGGCTTATGAATCTGCTGGCAGTCATGGTTTTATGGCAAAATTCCTTTTTCCTGTGTACCCTGTCAGATCCGTTGCATGTACACCATTATGACATCATACCAGTGGTTTCCCTCACACGAATGATTAGTGTTTGTCTTGTTTTTGTTCAGTTTAAGACTTTGTGGTGGTTGTAATGCCGCTGAGTTGGTTCCAACTCATAATAACCTGGTTCCGAGACTGTAAATCTTCACAGAAGCAGAAAGCTTCATCTTTCTCCTGTGGAGCAACTGGTAGATTCAAACGCCTGACTTTGAGGTTAACAGCCCAGCTCATAATCCACTACACTATCAGTCTCCTTGTATAAGATTTAAATAAAAGGTCTTTTAAAATATACATTTGAATTTGGGGTCTTTTCTTCCTACCATGATCCCAAGTCTAGCAAAATTTCTCTTCTCTTCCTGATATCTACCAAAGAATTCAATTCCTTTTGTCTTATTTTCCTATGGCACTTTATTTTTCTTCAATATCTTCAAATCATATTTGGTGAGTTTTTAAAGAAATCAGGCCCTTGGTTTTATGTGTCAGGGCTCTGGGCAGCCAGTCCCTGTAGGAAAATGCTGGCTGAACTGACTTGAATTATACAGATATTTTAAAGGTTGTGTGTATCCAAGAAGACACAGAAATAGGTATTTCTCTCATAAAAACCCTTTTCTGGTTGAAGAAAAAATACAAATATTTGAAAGAACAAACAAACAATTAAAGCTTTCACAAGTGCTTGTTCCTGAAACAAGAGCAGGCTTGTAATAGTGCGCTTAACTAGAACACTTTGGGCTGGAAAATTTCTGAAACGTTGTGGTTTGAAGAGATGCCCCATTGCTTTTGTACAACATTCTAAGGTTCCCAGGGAAGTACACCTCAAATGTGGGGGACATTCCTAAGAAGGCTGTTTGAGTTGGAAGCATGAGCATGTGTACTGACGGCATTTGCTCTAACCCACAGACAATAAAAACAACCCAATTATGGCTTCCCCTGGAAGGCTGCCAAGGCTAAAATGTTCACACTAAGAGTAAAAAACGCTCCATTTTTCTTCTCTCTTTATTTTTAGATTGTGATACATTAGTAACCTCTAGCAGATTTTGCTTTATTTTACAACATGAAGGGGTTACAATAACAACCCTACTTTCTATTCAAGACCGTCTCAATTCCTCTGAATATGTCTGCAAATGCACACACCCATGGACTTGCCTTTGCACTCCCTTGCCTGCTTTATGTTGACACTTCATCAGGGGAGCCAAAACTAACACAAATTAGCAGTGAATTCAATCCCACCTCTAGGACACTAGAGGCATGTGAGGGTCAGTGTTTACCTGATGTCTAAAGCATCCCCTGCCTCCAAAGCTCAAAGACTTACTGTAAAATCTGTGGATCTGAAGGAAACTTTTGAGAACTGAATCAATTATGCAGTGTGTTCCCTCCCTATCACAGAATGCCCTTTCATGTCTAGGTGGATTTACATCACCAGTTTGCCCCAACTGAACACTTGTGCCTTTCCTTATTTGGTCTTCAAGACCCTGCTGAAATGGCACGTTGGTGTTTTCTTTTCTCCACTCACTCAAAGTGTTAGTTGCTTGATCCTCTGTAGTACTACTAAACTCTGCTCATACTTGGATGATGACATTTATTTGTTTGTATTCTAATTATGTTTGACCTCTCTAGATGGATCTTTTGGGGTTTATGTATCTTCACATTCTCAATATAACCCAGCATCAACTGAAACACATGCAACAAACAGATACATACTTGTTAAAAAATTTAATGAAAACATGATGCCGGAAAAGCACTGAAAAGTAAAATACAAACTAAGAGCACTTTAAGAAGGGCTTTTAGAAATAGTAATTCTTTCAGTTGATGTCAGCAGAGTGTTGTTAGCATTTTGTCAATATAACAGTGAAAGTATACTCAGTATATTATGCACTTAGTAGGTGCCAGATGAGCCCTGGTGTGATGCTATAGAATAAGCACTGGACTGCTAACCACAAGTCAGCGGTTCAAATTCACCAACTGCTCTCTAAAACCCTATAGAAGGTTGATACGAGTTAGAACTGACTTGATAGCACTTAACAGTAACAACAGATGTCATGCATTGAGCTACAAGTTCTCATGTGATTAATCATTATAACAAATGATTTAGGTTAGAGAGGTTGAGGAATTTGCTCAACTCAGAGATCTAGTTAGTAACTGGGCTAGAACAGAATCCAGGTATACCTGACTATATTTGGTGCATCTATTTTGGTATACAGTGGTATACAACTAACAGGCTGCCATTGTGAAGTCTAGTTTCATCTTAGGCCTGGCATGAATCAGCAACAGTATAGTAGCAAGATCAGGCAGAAGAATCAGAAAGGAAGATTCTTTAAGTGCTTTGTTTTTTAATATACCATTGGGCTTGATGAATATCAATGATAGTATAAATACTCAAATTAAATAATCCTTTATTTCCAACTTTGTCATAGATTGGTCATCTTCATTTCAAGTGTCCAAAGTGCCTTCATAAAATTCTAGAAAACATCATGTGATCATATGCCCTGGTGGCACAATGGTTAAGCACTCGAGTCCTAATCAACGGGTCAGCAGTACAAACATACCAACTGCTCCACAGTAAAAAAAAAAACAAAAAAAACTTCTGATGATCTGTCCTGTTCGTATGAGAACCTAAGAAACTATGACAACATACACAACAAATGTCCAATATGTTTTGTGATCATTACCTTAATGTTATTGTTGTTAGGTGCCTTCGAGTCAGTTATGATTCACAGTGAACTTATGCACAACAGAATGAAACACTGCCTGGTGCTATGCCATCCTCACAATTGTTACTCTTGAGCCTATTGCTGCTGTCACTATGCCAAATCATCTTGTTGGGGGTCTTTTTCTTTTTTGCTGACCCTCCACTTTACCAAGCATGATGCCCTTCTCCAGGGACTAGACCCTCCTGATAACATGTACAAAGTATGAGAGATGAAACCTGGCCATCTTGGATTCTAAGGAGCCTTCCGGCTGTACTTCTTCCAACACAGATTGGTTTGTTTTTCTGACAGTCAATGGTATTTTTAATGTTCTTCTCCAACACCATAACTCAAATGCACCAAACCTTCTACAACCTTCCTTATTCATTGTCCAACTGTCACATGTATATGATTATTGAAAATACTATGGTTTGGGTCAGGCACACCTTAGTCCTCAAACTGATATCTTTGCATTTGAATACTTTAAAGAGGTCTTGTTTGATTTCTTGCCTGCTGCTCCAATGAGTATTGAAGTGGGTCATAGCAAAATGAAGTCTTTAACAACATCATTCTTCTCTCCATTTGTCATGATAAATTTATTGGTTCAGTGACGAGGATTTTTGTTTTACATCCACGTGAAACCAATACCGAAGGTGGTGATCTTTGATCTTCATCAATAAGTATCGTAAGTCATCATCATTTTCAGCAAACAAAGTTATATCATCTTCATATCACAGGTTGTTAACGAATCTTCCCCCAATCTTGATATTACTTTCTTCTTCATATAATCCAGATTCTTGGATTATTTGCAAGCATACAGATTGAATAAATATGGTGAAAGAATACAACCGTGTCTTAACACCATTTTCAATTTTAAATAATTCGCTGTTCTCTTGTCCTGTTTAAACAACTGCCTCTGGATTCCACATGATCACAATTAAGTGCTTCAGAATACTCATTCGTTACAGTGTATTCCATAGCTTGTCACGATCCATACTATTGAAAGCCTTTGCATAGTCAATAAAGGCACAGGTAAACATGTTTCTGGTATTTTCTGCTTTTAGCCAAGATCTATCTGATGTCAGCCATGATATTCCTCATTTCATGTTCTCATCTGAATCTAACTTTAACTTCAAACAGTAACCTTTTAATGTACTATTATTGCAGCACTCTTTAAGTTATCTTTAACAAAATTTTACTTGCTTGTGATATTATATTGTCCAATGATATCTACATTCCATTGTATCACCTCTCTTTGGAATGGACACAAATATGGATCTCTTACAATCAGTAAGCCAGGTCTTCCAAGTTTCTTGGCAAAGATGAGTGAGTGCCTCCAGTGCTGTTACATCAGTTTGTTGACTTTATCTTCTCGAGCTTCCCTTTGAAATATTCTGTTCAGCTCTTTTATCTCCTCATTTCTTCCATTTGTTTTAGCATCTCTAAGCTGTAGAGCAAGTTTCGGAGTGTCTTCTGACATTCATTTTGGTCTTTTCCTTCTTTCTTGTCTTCTTAATGACCTTTTGTTTTTTTCCTGCATGATGTTCTTTTGGTCTTCAGTCATTAGGGTCTAATGCTCTTCAGATGATCTCTAAATTCAGGTGGGATGTACTCAAGGTCATAAATTGGCTTTCATTGGCTTGTTTTAATTTTCTTCAGTTTCAGCCTGAAGTTGCATATGAGCAATTGATGGTGTGGTCCACAGTTGCCCCCTGGCCTTATTTTGGCTGATGATATGGTGCTTTTCCACTGTCTCCTCTTCTCACAGATGTAGTTAATTTGATTTCTGTGTGTTCCATCTGGTGAGGTCCATGTGTATAGTCATCTTTTATGCTGTTTAGAAAAGGTATTCGCAATGATTAAGTCATTGGTCTTGCAAAGTTCCATCATGTGATCAGCATCATTTCTGTCACCAAGGCCATACTTTCCAACTACTGATCCTTTCTGTTTGTTTCCAAACTTTGCCTCCTAATCACTAGTAATTATCAGTACAACTTGATTGCATGTTTGATCAGTTTTGCACTGAAAAATTTGGTTGAATTCTTCAGTTTCATCATAACTGTCTTTAGTGGTTGGTGCATAAATTTGAATAATAGTTGTAATAACTAGTCTTCTTGTAAGCATTTGGATATTATCCTATCACAGACAGCAGTATACTTCAAGATAGATCTTGAAATGTTCTTTTTGATGATAGATGCTATTCCTCTTCAGTTGGCCATTCCTGGCATAGTGAACCATGTGATTGTCACATTCAAAATGGTCAATACCAGTCTCACTAATGCCTATGATATTGATCTTTATGCATTCCATTTTATTTTTGACAACATTAAATTGTCCTAGATTCATATTTCATACATTCCATGATCCAATTATTAATGGAAGTTTGCCGTTTTTCCTCCTCATTTTGAGTTTGTGTCTCATCAGCAAATGAAGGTCTTGAAAACTTTACTCCATTTGTGCCATCACAGCCATTGCTACTTGGAGGAGGCAGTTCTTCCTCCTTTCAACCCGAAGGGCTCATCTTCCAGCATTATATCTGGCAATATTCTGATGCTATTAATAATGTTTTCATCTTCTAACACTAACTCTGACAATGTTCTGCTGCTATTCTTGAGGCTTTCATTGGCTAAACATCTAGAAGTAGTAAGTCTGTCCTTCTTCCTAGTCTGTCTCAGTTTAGAAGCTCTGCTGAAACTTTTCCCACATGGGTGACAAGCTGCCAGCATTACAGCAACATGAAAACTACCACTGTATGACAAACTGACAGATGAGTGGTAGAAATGCCTTAATAGCAGTTATAAATAAACAAAAATCTAAAATATGCTGACTATATACTTTTATGGATTGAATTTTGTCCCTTAAAATATGTGTCAATTTGGCTGGGCCATGATTTCCAGTATTATGTAATTATCTTCCATTTTTGTGATATGATGTAATCATCCCATGTGCTATAAATCCTAACCTCTACAATGTTAATGAGACAGGAGACAATCTACAGGATTAGGTTGTATTTCTCTCGTCAATCCTATTTTGAAATATAAAAGAAATTAAACAATTGAGCAGATATCAGAGGTATCGTAGTACCAATAAGAATAAGAATAAGAGCTGGGAGGGGAGTATCCCTTGGACTCAAGGTCCCTTTGTTGTGAATCTCTTAGACCCAGGGGAAGATTGACAAGAACACACATGGAGACTTCCAAGGGAAGGCAAAGCTACAGATATTTAAAGGAAACAAGGACCTTCCCCCAGAGTCCACAGAGGCAGGAAGTCTTCCCCTAGCACCCATGCTCTCAAACAGACTTCTACCCTCCTAAACTGTGAGAGAATAATTTTGTTTTCTAAAGCCATCATAGGTTGTATTCGTTTTAGTAGCACTAGGTAACTAAGACATAGACCTTAGAAGAAACAAGCTATACCTTAGTCTATAATCATAACTTAGGCTATCTTGAAGCAGAAAGTCTGTTGAAAGTTTAGCAGATAGTACAAGGAAGTGAAATTATAAATCAATTTCTCCCTCTAACAGATGTACCAAAATGTAAAATAAATGTTACAATACTCATCTATCAGATTTTAGATGTGATATAGTTTTGTGTTATATTTTATAACAATAAAATAAATGTGATCTACTGCAAAATAGAATCTATCCCAGAAATAGATGTGGTGCTGTGGGCTAATGCAAAGTCGTTTGTACTGCAAGGTCGGTGGTTCAAGCTCACCAGCTGCTCCTATACAGGGTCACTATGGGTTGGAATCAACTCGATGGCAATTAACAACAACAACAACAATAGAGAATCTGTGAATTTAATTCAACACAGAATTGATTAGAAGAGAAAAGCAAAAGATCACATCTGCAGAAACAGAAAAAGCATTTGATAAAATTGTATACCCATTCATGACCAAAAAAAGTTTGCAAACTGGAGAACTTGCTTAACATAGATAATGCTATCTACCAGAAATCTTCCACACACATAATTTTAATAGTGAAATATCACATTCTCTGTAAAATCAGGAAGAAGACAACAATGACACAAACACTGCTTCTATCCAATATTTAGCCTTTAGCCAATGCAAAAAAACAAAACAGAACCCTAAACTAAATACTGGAAAGGAAGAAACAAAATTGTTCTCATTTGCAGACAAAGATTTAGAACACAAAAAATTCTAGAGACTACTCACAGATGATTAGAACTATTAAGTGAATTCAACAGTGTTACTAGAGACACAAGAGTCATATGCAAATTCTACGTTTATATTTGCTAATAATAGTCTAGTAATAATAAGACAGTATGATAAGAAAAAAAAAAATCCCATTCACATAAAATCTATAAAGTACCTAAGAGTAAATCTAATAAAGGAGACAAATATAGATTTATTGAAGAATATAAAAGATCTAGTAACTGGAAAATATACTATGCTTAATAAATAATAATCAATATCATAAAGATACAAAAACTCCCTCAAAATAATCTAAAAACTTAATGAATTCATATATAAATCTCAACTGTGTCTTTTGTTTTTGTGTGCAGAATTAATAAATTCCAAAATTCATTTGAAATGATAAATAATAGCCCAGGAAAATTAGTAGCATCAAATTCATCCTAGCAGATATCAAGGTTATAAAGTTGTAATTCACAAAGGATAAATAAAAAGATTGATGAAATAGAATAAAGAATTCTGAAAGGGTTCTATATGTGTATTGGAATTTGGTATATAATAGAAAGGTTATCATAAATTATAGGAAATGAAAGGAAGGATCAATAGGTGGTAATAAGACAACTGGCTATCCATAATGCTATCTCTTGACATACACAAGAGTTCATTTTAGATCTATTAAATACATGTAACTGTAAGTAGCAAAAATTACTTAGAAGAGAACACAAGACAATGTATCTTTCAATAATCACAAATAGTGGAAACCATGAAGAAAATAGTTGATGAATTTATCTACATTAAATTATACCTTTTCTTTATTAGAAGATACCACAAGTTAAATTGAAAGGTATGCCACCATCTGAAAAAATTATTTGCAACTCATATAATCTAAAAGGTACTACAGTCTACTACAGACAAAAACATTCCATTCAAAAAAGAGTAAAGAAATTCACAAGACAAGGAAAATGAATGGCCAAAAAGCATAAAAAATAGTTACCCTCATCATTGGGAAGCATGGAAATGCAAATTAAAACTTCACAGAGATGATGTTTTGCACCTGTTATGTTGGCAAAAACTAAAAGTCTAACAAACTCTGTAACATCAAGAATATGGGAAGATGGGAAAATCTTATACAAACATTATTGTTCCTGAGTATGCAAAGAGTTAAAGCACTCAAATGCTAACCAAAGACTTGGAGCTTCAAGTTTATCCAGCAGCATCTTGGAAGAAAGACCAACTGATCTACTTCTGAAAAGGCAGCCACTGAAAACCCCTTAGAGTCCAGTTATACTCTGATAAACAGGAAGGTCACCATGGGTTTGAGTCAACTTGTTGGCAACTGGTGTTTATACATACATTGTTGGAGAACAATTTAACAATACAAGTATCCAGTGAAGTTGAAAAATGCATGTGCTTTTTTTTTTAAGCTTTTATCGTGCATTGAGTGATAGTTTACATGGGAGAACATCAGTTTTGCACCCATCCTGTCATATTTCATATCATTGCAATGATTACAATCCCCTCCATAATGCATGTGCTTTTTACTTAGCAATGCTGATGTGGTGCTGTGGGTTAACATGCTGGACTGCAAAGTCGATTTGAACGTCAATGTTGGTGGTTCAAGCTCACCAGCAGCCCCTCCTCGGAAACCCTATGCAGGGTCGCTATGGGTCGAAACCAACTCCATGACACTTAATAACAACAATTCAAGGTATGGACTCCTGGTATGGCGCTATAGGGTAAGCACTGGACTGTGAACCACGAGGCCAGTGGTTCAAATCCATCAGCTACTTCTTGGAGTTCACTGTGAGTTGGAATCAACTCAGTGGCACTTAACAACAATTCTATGTATATTCCATAGAGATATCTTTCCATAAGTGAAGAAAAACATTTGTAATGCAAAAGAATTAGTAACCACTATCAAACAAAACAAGGAATCCTGGTGTGGCACTGTGGGCTAATGCGTCAGACTACAAAGTCTTTTGAATTGCAAGGTAGGTGGTTCAAGCTCACCAGCTGCTCCTTGGAAACCCTACACAGGGTCGCTATGGGTCGAAATCGACTCGATGGCTCTTAACAACAACAACATCAAACAAAACAAGGAACTTTGGTAGCATAGTGGTTAAAGTTTGGCTGCTAACCTCAAGGTCAACAGTTCGAAACTTGTTTCAAAACCAGCTGTTTCATGGGAGAAAGATGAGGCTTTCTGCTCCATAAAGATTTACAGTCTTGGAAACCCTACGCAGGGTCTCTGAGTCAGAACCGACTCCACGGCACACCACTACCATCAAACAAAACATAAAAGCACCCACCAACAGGGGATTATACGAATGAAACGGGGGCAGTGCTGGTTCCATGGTAAAATTCTTGCCTTGCATGCAGGAGACAAAAGTACAATGGCCGGCCATTGCACCTCAAGTGCAGCCACCTTCCATCTTGTCTAACAGAGGAGACTTGAGTGTTGGTATGATGTTGAACATGTTTACATATTAAGATGGACTAGGAAGAAAGTTCTGGTGATCTACTTCTTAAAATGCAATGAAAATCCCATGGATCACAATGGTCTAATCTGAAAATAACCATGGGGATGACACAGAACTAAGCAGCATTTCATTTCATCATGCCTGCGGTCACCATGACTTGGGTGCCTCTTTGACAGTTAACAACCACACCACCACAAGAACTAATATCTTCAGATATTTGATAATGTTGTCTCCCAAGGAAAAACCTAAAATATAAATAAGTAAATAAATAATATGATTGGATGACTCAACATACAAATTACTTAAGACTCTAAATCTTTCATTTTAAAAATAAAAGTGATAGGGAAATACAGTTGAAAAACACTGGGGATGTCTTTTAGAAAAGACGGACTTTCATTGAAAGTTGAGACCAAGGTCTTTTAATGGCACCATAATTAACTAAAGAAATGCTATAGATTTGACAATAAAATATTGACAACAGTAGCCAAAACTTTAATCCTAGAGTACCATGAATTGCTCTCTTTAGGAACTGAAAGAAAAGTTAGAGAAAGGAGTATTTGCAGTCACATTAAATACTTTTTTTCATCAATGGACGTGCCCTTTGGTCGTTTAAATGATTATATATTCCTGAGTGTTTCTGTGTTCATTCCCCCCGCCCCCCAAAAAAAACCCACAAAAACAGAGGAAATATAAACAAATACTGTTGAACAATGATGCATGGAGGGAAAAGATTGTAATCATTGCAATGAAACGATGAGTGTAAAACCGATGCTTTCCCATGTAAACTATCACTCAATTCACAATAAAACCTTTAAAAAAAAAAAGAGAGAGAGTAAAAAGACAACCAATAGAATGGAGCAGCAGCATAACTAAAGACCACCAGATTCATTCAGTCATTGTTATTAAGTGCCATTGAGTTGGTCCCATTTTTAATAGCCAATGTCTAAATTTCTAGTCCCTATGAAATCCAGTACACTGAGAAAACTAGGTAGTTCCTTGATATGAAGAATCCTTCCATTCCAATTGGACTTTTAAGTCACTGCATTCATAGGCAAAAGTCTAGTTCATCAGATTGTAGCGTTTTGCATTTGTTCTCAGTATCAAACACCTTTATCTTCCTCAGTTCAAGTTCTGGCAAACTAGCCATCCAAACTAGGTCAAATGGGTATTAGCTGCAAGTTTGGGAGTTCACACACACCTCCCTGCACTTCAGACTAGCTGATGGCTTCACTCTCAACCTAGCCTCCATATGCTAGCTGGGCTCAGGAGTTCACACATCTTCCTAAACTTCACATCAGCTGCCCTTCCTCTTCTCTTTCTTGTCTCACGGTCAACAGGTGCCAATGGAACATGGACAAACTCAGTCCATGTCTTCACTGACGCATTTCCTTGACTTCCACTCACAAGCAGACCCAGGTAGCCACAAGCAAGCATGCTATATTGCTCATGGGTTTTCTTGAGTTTCAGTCCTAGTAGGGGACTTTCCCTGATGAGCTGACTTTTCTTTCCTTGATGCCTCCATAATTGACTGTAATGTTTATGGAGGTAGATTGCCAGGTTTTTCTCCTACAGAGCCACTGAAAAGGTTTGGATGACCCACCTGTCAGTTAACAGCCAAGTGCTTAACCACTGTGTCACCATGGCTCATTAGCCATTCCAAACAAAAACTGTCATTGAGTCAATACCTACTCAGAGAGACTCTATATTAGAGGACAGAGTAAAACTGCTTCTTAAGGTTTCCATGGCTGTAATTCATTACAAAAGCAAACTGCTCGATGCAGTAGCTGGTAGATTTGAACCGCGAACCTTTCAGTTAAGAGCCCAATGCTTAATCCACCGCACCACCAGGACTCTTTATTTAGCCGTTAGAGAGATGTATCTAAAAACCTACAATGAGATAACACTTCGCTCCTATACAATGGCAATGATAAAAAAGTTTAAAAACAACAACAAGCCCCCCAATAAAACAGAAAATAACAAATGTTGTTGAGGATGTGGGGAGATCTGAACCCTTAACCATTGCTGCTGGAAATGTAAAATGCTACAACCATTATGGGAAGACAGTATGACAAAACCTCAAAAATTATAAATAGAAATTTCATTATTGTTGTTAGGTGCCATCAAGTGGGTACCAACTCATAGTGACCCTATGCACAACAGAACAAAATACTGCCTGGTCCTATGCCAACCTCACAATCATTGCTAAGTTTGAGCCCATTGCTACTGCCACTGTTGCAATCCAGCTTGTGTGTGGTTTTCCTATTTTTACCTGCTCTGCACTTTATTAAACATGATATCCTTCTCCACTGATGGGTCTCTTCTGATAATATGTCTGAAGTATGAGAGTCTGGCCATTCTGGCTTTCAAGGAATGTTCTGACTGTACTTCTTCTAACACAGATTGGTTTGTACTTTTGGAAGTCCATGGTACTTTTAATATTCTCCAACACCATAACTCAAAAGCATCAATTCTTCTACGGCCTTCCTTATTCACTGTCCAACTTTCGCATGCATATGAGGTTATTGAAAATACCAGGGTTTGGGTCAGGTGTACCTTAGTCCTCAAGCTGACATCTCTGTTCTTCAACACTTTTAAAGGGCTTGTGCAGAAGATTTGTCTAATGCAATATGTTGTTTGACTTTTTGAGTGCTGCTTCCTTGAGTGTTGATGGTTGATCCAAGAAGAATGAAGTTTTTGACAACTTCAATTTTTTCTCCATTTATAAGGTGGTGGTGGTTATGTGCCGTGGAGTTGGTTCCAACTAAGTGACCCTGTACAGGGTTTCCAAGGCTGTAAATCTTCATGGGAGCAGAAAGCCTCATCTTTCTCCTGTGGAACAGCTGGGAGTTTCGAACAGCTAATCTTGTGGTTCACAGCCTGATTTGTAACTACTACGCTACCAGAGTTCCTTCCTCCATTTATGTAGATGTCAGTGGTGAGGATTTTTGTTTTCTTTATATTGGGGTGCAACCCTTAAAGAAGGCTGTGGTCTTTGATTTTCATCAGTAAGCATTTTAAGCCCTATTTGCTTTTGGCAAGCAAGGTCGTATTGTCTGCACATCCCAGACTGTTAATGAGTCTTCTTCCAATCCTGATGCCACATTTTTCTTCATATAATCCAACTCCTCAGATGATTTGCTTAGCATACAGATTGAATAATATGATGAAAGAATACAACCCTGGCTAATTTCAATCATTCAGTATTCCCTTGTTCTGACACTGAACTGCCTTTTGATCTTTATGCAGGTTCCTCATGAGCACAATTAAGTCTTCCAGAATATTCATTCTCCACAGTGTTATTCATAACTTGTCAGGATCCACACAATTGAAAGCCTTTATGTAATCAATAAAGCACAGGTAAATATCTTTCTGGTATTCTTTGCTTTCAGCTAAGATCCATCTGACCTCAGCAATGATATCCCTCATTTCACGTCTCGTCTGAATCTGGCTTAAATCTCTGGCAGTTCTCTGTCCATGTACGTTTGCATCAATTTTTGGATTATCTTTAGCAAAATTTTATTTGTATGAGATATTAATAATATTGTCAGATGACTTTCACATTTCATCAGGTCACCTCTCTTTGGAAGTCAGCTGGCCAGGTAGTTGTCTTCCAAGTTTCTTGGCATAGATGAGTGAGTGCCTCCAGTGCTGCATCAGTTTGTTGAAAATTTCAATTTGTATTACATCAATTCCCAGAGCCTTATTCTTTGACAATGCCTTCAATGCACCTTGGACTTCTTCCTTCATAACCACTAACTGTTGATCACATGCTACCTCTTGAAATGGCTGAACATCGACCATTTCTTTTTGATACAGTGACTGTGTATTCTTTCATCTTCTTTGGATGCTTTCTGCCATCACTCAATATTTTGCCCATAAAATCCTTCAATTTCCATGTTGAGGCTTGAATTTTTTCTTCAATCCCCTCAGCTTGAGAAATGCTGAGCATGTTCTTCCCTTTTGGTTTTTTAACTTCAGGTCTTTGCACATTTCGTTATAATGTTTGACTTTGTTTTCTCTAGCTGACCTTTGAAATTCTCAGTTCAGCTCTTTTACCTCCTCATTTATTCCGTTTGCTTTAGCATCTTTATGCTGGACAGCAAGTCTCAGAGTCAACTGTTTTGATCTTCTTCTTTCTTGTCTTAATGACCTTTTGCTTTCTTCCTGTATGATGTTCTTGATGTCATCCCAGAACTCTTCTATTCTTCACTCTTTAGTGGCTAATGCATCAAATTTGCTCTTCAGATGATCTATAAATTCAGGTGGGGTATGTTCAAGATCACATTTTGGCTTTGTGGACTTGTTTTTATTTTCTTCAGCTTCAGTCTGAACAAATGATCAACTGATGGTCTGTTCCACAGTCTGCCCTTAGCCTTATTTTGAATGAGATAATCTCTTTCCACAGATGTAGACAATTGATTTTTGTGTATTCCGTCTAGTGAGGTCCACGTGTATAGTCGTCTTTTATGTTAAGAGAGATATTTGCAATTATGAAGGCATTGGTCTTGCAAAATTCTATCATGTGATCTCTAGCATAGTTTCTATCACCAAGACCATATTTTTCTAACCCTGATCCTTCCTCTTTGTTTCTAACCTTTATATTTCAATCACTAGTAATTATGAATACATCTTGTTTGCATGTTTGATCAGCATCTGACTGAAGAAGTTGGTAGAGTTCTTCAATTTCATCATCACTGGCTTTAGTGGTTGGTACATAAAATTGAATAATGTGGTATTAACTGGTCTTCCTTGTAGATGTATGGATACTATGCCATCACAGACAGCGTTGTACTTCAAGACAGATCTTCATATGCTCTTTTTTTTTTTCTTGTAGGTGCCATCTTAGTTTATTAACACAACAGCTTTTAATTCAGACTCATTAACGCATAAAAGATTTACATACAATTACAAAATGAAGTAAATTGCACAACATTAAAAATCATAGCACAGCCAAGTTGACATGCATTTTGGGGGAATACAATATGTGACACATATGCTCTTTTTAATGACTGCGATACCATTACTCAATTTGTTATTCCTGGCATAGTGAAACATGTGATTGTCAGATTCAAAATGGTCAATAACAATTCATTTCATTTTTGACAATTTCCAGTCTTTACGAGGTTGGATGACAAGCCAGAAGCAGAATTCAGATCTAGCAGGAAAGGAAGGTTTGCCCATGTGTCCAATATGTTGGAAACAGGCTACACTCCTGAGGAAGCTTCCTTTCAATGACTGGCTGCTCATAGCAGATCTCATCAGAGGGAATTACAACATCTTAACTGCCAAACTACTGAGAATCCTGGCTCAGTCAAGTTGACACAAAACCTTAATTTTTACACTGGAAATCACTACCAAGTGCTCTGAGAGAGATCATATTAAAAGGTCCTGGATAGGGTGGGAGAAATGTTGAACAAAACGCAAAATCATAAAGAAGACCATGCTTACTGGTCAAAGACTAGTAGAGAGCTTTGGACTATGGCCTTTGGCCACTCTTCAGCAATGGAACTGAACTCACCCCCAGGGCTCAATTTTCAGTCAAGCAATAGATAGGTATATAGGGGGGACAACAACACTAGCGAGGTACACATACCATAGAATGGTCAGCCACTCAGGATCAAAGTGGAATAGGTTATGTTACACTGAGAGGATAGCAATAATTGAGATAGAATGAAGTAAATGATTTGTTTAATATGAAACTGATGATCTGCTTTGTAAACCTTCACTCAATTAAAAATAACAAGTTAAAAATAAATAAATGTGACTGCTTTATTTTGTGTCATGAGTTTTCAAAAATGCTCATGAAGTGAATCATATCTCAACTTCTTAATTTATAGTGCAAAGAGTTTATCACTCAAACAAAATCATCATTAAGAGTATTTTTGTTATTAATTAGGGTATATAAACTATTTACTTTTCCATTTCCCAAAATTTCCCCAATCTGTTTATTCCTGATGCCTTGACGTCACACCCCCTCCACACTTCACTTCCAACCAGATTAGGGTACCTCAACGATTTGTCAATTCAGTCATTTATCTCTCCTGAAAATTCAGCAGTACTTACTGCCTTTAACCACACATTGGACATTCACCACGAGCAAACTTGGTGTGTTATTTATCTTATGTTTTTACACTATCTGCTTTATTAATAGGAGTCTTGTGTAGTGTTATAGGATAAAGCGCTCAAACACAAGGTTGGTGGTTCAAACTCATCAGCTGCTCCTTGGAAACCTTATACAGGGTTGCTATGAGTTGGAATTGATTTGCTGGCACTGAATAGCAACATCAGCAGTTTTATTAACAACTATTATTTAACACAAGCCTATAATAATAACAAGAGTCCCAGTGTGGCACTGTAGGATAAGCATTGGACCACAAGGTCCACTTGATCCACAAAGTGGCAATTCAAATTCACCAGTCGCTCCTTGGAAACCCTTTACAGGGTCTCTATGAGTTGGAATCAACTTGGCAGCACTTAACAATAACAAGAATCATAACAAGTGCTCAATAAGCAAGGTGAACACAGAATTTAGAATTCAAACCAGGACACTGTTAAGAGCAGAAAGCAGTAGTATTAATGATTGCAGTAAGTTTTGCTTTTCTGACAAAAGGGAACAGATGCAGCTAGCATAATTCCGTTCCCTTTCTTCCTGTGTGGACGGACGTTCTCTGAAAGTAGAGTAGCCATTCAAAGATCATGACGTGAAAAACATGAGGGTAAAAGTAAGGATGGCAGAGCAAAAAGAGAACAATAAACTATGTCTGAGATGGCAGCTATCAATTTCTTATCTCCATACAGAACTCTCCTTCAGCAAGAAAACAACTTTTGTTTGCTTAGCTGGAGTAGAAAAGGCATTTGGTGTTGCTGCTACTAAATGTCCAGTTCATCAAATATTATTTTTATAGACTGCCCTTCTTTTGCCTAAATCATCACCTAATTAGGCAAGGTAGATTCATAAACAAATAAATATAATGTCCTGGTGTGATGCTGTAGGGTAATATACTGGATCACAAAGTCAGTTTGAACCGCAAGGTCAGTGGTTCAAATTTACCAGACACTTTTCAGAAGCTTATTCAGGGTCACTATGAAACGGAACTGACCAGATGGCACTTAACAACAGCAACTTACATGGAAATGGCCCAGACAGGGACACTTGGATCACTGCAAGTGCTCAGAGAAGATTTCCTGAGAGGGATGAGGCCTGAAGGAATTAGCAGGTGTACTGAAAAACAATACACTTAGGTCAGGAAAATGGGAAAGTGAAATGTGAAATTTTTATGTACCATTGAACTTGAGGTACTAAAAAGAATGGAAAACTTGTTACAGGGAGTGCCAACCCCCTCTTTAACCTTAAACAGAGGGGTCTTGCCTTCTATTGATTAAAAATAGGTGAGACAGAGTTTCCATATGAGCAATAGCTTATTATAGGAAAGAGATTTGCAAGAGGAGACCTGTAGGGCTTACCACAATGCTTACCACCTGTCTTCTGGAACAAAGATTTTGTTGGGGATTTAAAAGGTTTTGGTGTGGCACTGAAGGATAATGCGCTGGGCTGCAAGCTCAGTTTGAACCATAAGATAGGTTGTTCAAACCCACCAGCCACTCTTCAGAAACCCTATACAGGGTAGCTATGGGTTGGAACCAACTCAATGGCACTTAACAAAAACGATGAAGGTTTTGGGTAAGGAAAAGATATCATGTTTATTCATAGAGATAGGTGGGGATTTGGGGAAATGGTTCATTTAGGAAGGGCCATGCTAATTGGGTGCATGCTCAGCATTTCTTCAAGCTGTACTCCATTGCAAAGACCTCTGGAAGAAGACAGAACTTATTCTGGGATGTCAAGCATGTATGGTTCTTCAGGACCTTAATTCAGACTCCTGTCCCAGGGACCAGCATTCTCCTTTGCCCCAATAGAAGGTTTGTCCTTTAAGGTTATGCCTAGGGCACTAGGTAAACCAGTTTAACCTGTAAAATATCTCAGGTCTTTCTTAATGGCCTGTCCCAGGATGTGGCTGCCCAGCTGTGCCCAGTGGGCAAATCCTGCACAGCTTCACAATTTCTCAAGGAAGAAGGTGAGCAGGCTTCAACATTCCTCAGGATTTCTGTCACAAGAGTTCAGCTAATAAGTGGACCATGTTTAATCCTGAATTTTGGACCTCCTTTTTTTCTTATTTCAAAATCAGTATCTTATTGTGTCCTGTAACAGCTCAAGAACTGATGTTGCTGAGGGCAAAAATAAGGATGGCAGAGCTTAAGAAGGTTTTATTTATTTAAGATTCAAGATTTAATATGATTAGGGTGTAATATTCTGTCTTTGACATTTGAATTAGTTTCAGGAATGATAGGCACTGAACAAAATGGTTTAGCCAGAAATTTACAACTCTTAGTGAATATTCCAGTAGTGAAACAAATTCAAGCTACAAGTTCAATTATTTAGCACTGTTAAATAATAAGCATTGAAATGTTTGCATTCTATTTTCTATGGATATTAACCAATTCAATTGTTTTAGAGCCTTGGTAAATCTTTTTGTATTTTTTTTTTCTTATGATAAAGGCAGAGAATAGTCAACAACCCATACAGAGCATGGTGACGTGTTATGCTAGACAGGGTTATTCTTAAAAAGTCTAAATTCAGGCAGAACAGAAGTATATTTCTTCACCTTCTAACTCTCTCAATCCAAAGCCTTTATATAGTCAATCCATATTCAGCCTACACTCCTCAGAAGAATGTGAGGAGACCCCTTACAACTGAGACAAGGCCTAAGGTCTGTCTTTCTTTATAAAATAAAAGCATTCTGGAGATGGTATCTATCCTGTCATCCTGATAAAGCATTGGACCTCAAGATTGGTTTGAACTTCAAGGTAGGTGGTTCAAACTCACCAACCACTCCTTGGAAACTACAGGGTCGCCATGAGCCAGAACCGACCCAACAGCACCGAACAACAGCATACCAGAATGAAGGAATACTCATGGCACAACATGACTGAGTAGTCTACAGGAGGTATGGTTTTTCTTCTATTTCCATTCAACTTTTTCTCTAATACTCCCTTTTCCATGTTTTTCTCTTAAAACTCTTTTTCTCCCAACAATGTTACTTTTCTCCCTAATCTTCAACTCATCCAATGATCTCTATCCTGTCTTTCTTCTCACTTCTACTTCTGTAAGTCTTGACTGATACTCATGTTTATAGATGAGCCAGGTGATTTGGCTTTTTATCTCTTAATTGTCTAAAAAAAAAGTTAAGATTTTCTAAAAATCTAAAAAAGCTATTTGGGTCTTTTGAATGCAATCTGCTTATATGTGAAACTGGCTGATATTCTTCATGATGCTATTTAATAAAGGCTGAGGTACCCTTGAAGTTCCTGAAAGTAAGAACTGTGATCTGGTTAATTCAAACTGTAGACTATTGTTTTCACAAATAATTTGAATTCATGACTTCAATGTTAGAGACTTTTTTTTCTAGATTGAAAATTAGAAATAACAAAATACAGAATGAGAATTTTAAAAACAGTTTATCTTTTCAACAAGTAAGAGAAAATCAGCTAATGAATTGTTAAGTGGCATTGAGTTGGTTCAGATTCATAGTAATCCTGTGTGCAACAGATAGAAACACTGCCCAGTTCTGCACCATACTCACAATTATTATGTTTGAACCCACTGCTGCTGTCATTGTGCCCATCCACCTCATTGTAGGTTTTCCTCTTTTCTGCTGACCATTCACTTTACCTAGCATATCCTTTTCCGAGTACTGGTTCCTCCTGATAATGTGTCAGAAATATAAGAGAAGCCATCCTGGACATTTTGGCTGTACTTCTTCCAACAAAGATCTGTTTGTTCTTCTGGAAGTCCACGGCATTTTAATATTCTTCTCTAACACCATAACTCAAATGCATCAATTCTTCCTTATGTATCCAATTTTCACATACATATGAGGCTACTGAAAATGCCATGACTTGGGTCAGGTACACATATTCCTCAAAACATGTTTGCTCTTGAACTCTTTAAAGAGGCCTTGTATAGCAGATTAATGTAGTGCAGTATGTCATTTGATTACTTGACTGCTGCTTCCACGAGTGTTGATTGGGATCCAAGCAAAATGAAGTCTTTGATATCAATCTTTTCTCCATTTATCATGATGTTAACCAATGGTTAACCATGATGTTTACCAATGGTGAGGACTTCTGTTTTCTTTACATTAAGTTGCAACCCTTTATATTGAAAGCCATGGTCTTTGATCTTCATCAGTTAAGTATTAAAATGTCCTCTTGACTTTCAGCAAGAAAAGTTGTATCATTAGCAGGTTGTTAATGACTCTTCCTCCAATCATGATGTCATTTTCTTCTTCATATAATCCAGCTTCTTAGATTATTTGCTCAGCATACAAGCATGGTTAAAGAATATAACTCTGGCATACACCTTTCCTGATTTTAAACCACTCAATGTCCCCTTGTTTTATTAGAATGACTGCCTCTCAGTTTATGTACACGTTCCTCATAAGCACAATCAAGTGTTCCTGGATACCTATTCTTTGCAATGTCATGTATGGCTTGTCATGATACAGACAACTGAAAGCCTTTGCATAATCAATAAAGCACAGATGCTTCTGTAGGATAAGCATTAGACTGCTAACCACACGTTTGGTGGTTCAAAATCACCAGCTGCTCCTTGGAAACCCTATACAGGGTCACTCTGAGTTGGAACTGACTGACGTCACTTAAAAACAACAATAAACATCTTTCTGTTTTTTCTGCTTTCAGCCAAGATCCATCTGACACCAGCAACCCTTGTTCCAGGTTGGCTCTTGTAATTCCTAGAGAAATACTGCATTTGGATTCAAAGAATGATGCTGGGTTTAATTTTGAAGTTTCTCAAAATGGAGCTGTATTTGCTGAGAATATGAAACTACCAAGACAAAATCTTTGCTCTTTTTCTTTTAAAGTTACAAGTCTGAGGACTTAAAAAATTTCCAATTATAGATTACTAAATATGTTCAAAATTGATTTCTAGGATTCAAAGTTCAGTAATCATGTGACTATGTAAAGAACTATGGTTCTTTAAAGATGCAAACATTTGCTGATGAATCTTTTTTGAAATTTACCACTGTTCCCCCCAAATAAGCCTTCATTAGACTAGGTTAAACTGAGAACAGAAAAGTTGATATGACATACTGCATGCTCTACATTACTAGAGAATATAGATGTCATACAGAGACGCTTTTATTTTAAATGTAGTATGGTGGCTGTGTGCATTGGAGTCCATTCGGACTCACAGTGATCCTGTACAGGGTTTACGAGGCTGTAAATCTTTTCGGGAACAGCTGGTACTTTCCAACTGCTGACCTAGCGGTTCGCAGCCCGATTCGTAACCACTATGCTCCCAGAGCTCCTTAGTATATATAGCTGCTAGAAAAAAGGAGACAACTCAACCAATGATTCAATCCACATGTTTTCCTAAAACAGGAGGAGGTCTCTTTGAAGGTTTTTCCAGGCTTGCAATTTAGCTGTGGTCAAGCCAAAAATAATCTCATAAAGGCTTTATTAGACAGACTCTACAGCACACAAATGTCAGTCTGTGATTCCTTGAATATCAAACACTTTCCTCCATTCTCCCTTAGAACAGTGGGCTGTGGGGAGAAAGCTGGGACAGACTGCCCATTTTGGGCCATTTGACTTGCTAGAGTAGTATTTACACCTACTTGTCTTAGAGGAAAGATCTGTTGCATAAATTGCAAACTCTGAAAAAAAATGAAATTAAGAAAAAAAAAATCCTGTTATGGTCACTTAAGGAAAATAAGCAGGTACAGTATCATTTTTGTAAGCTCAATTATTATTTCCTTGGAAATATGAGGGGATATTTGAAGGTCCCCTCAAGAATAGTTGCCAGTTTTAGCCAGGCATACTTTCAACAGTGTAGGGTGACTTTTTTGGTTACCATGGCAACCAAAATTAGAAGCGCTTTTGCAACACTAACAGAAACCATCTTTTGAAGTGTTCTGTAAATCACATTGAATACTGATGATGCAAGCTTAAGTGATACATATTTTTAAAGTGGCAAAAGAAAAACCATCCCATCATATTATAAACAAATACGTTTTAGGTTGCTACTTGAGATTTCTGGGGATCTGGTTTTGTTTGTTTTCCTTTTGCATTCCCACAGCCTCCAATGCAAATGCGATTTGTTTAATTTCCAAACTTGTTTTAATTGCATGGGTGAGATTTTAGAATGTGATTCATTAACTCTTATTTTGAAAAGGGATGAGGAATGGGGTGGGGGAGGGTAGGTCTAACAGAGAGCCCTCTTGTCTACTAAACTCAAGAGAAAGAAAACAGTGGGGTAGGGGAACAATAGGAAGGGGGTAAGGAGAAACAGAAACGCAAAAGGGAAAAATTAAATTAAAAGCGCAGATGACTGGTTCTTCACTGTCCGTATTAGTAGTAAAAGCACCGTCATCTATTGCCCTGCTCTTTCCACCTGCCCAAATGTTGTGTCAGGCACACAAACACGGATCAGAAATGGTTAAAACGTCACTGTTGTGCTCCTTTCTAGCTAAACTCACCGAGGAGTCCTAATATTCCCGGAGGGCCATCCAAGAAGGAAACTAGGGATCGTCTTACTTCATAAGGGCTGTCATAAGAATCACCTTTCCCTAGGGAACGTTGTGGCGTGCGCTGTGGTAGAAGGTATTATCTCCCTGGGTTAGAACCAAAGACGATAGTTCCCTTCACAGCCAGCACCCGGCCAAAGCAGGGGAATCACATCATCGGAGATTAGGGTTCGTCCAGCGCACCCTCTGGGTGCACAGTGAGTCTCTAAACTGCTCTTGTCCTCTCACGTGTGGGCGCACACCCAGACAGGGGTGCCCAACGATACAAGGACAGGGACACTGATTAAGTCTGGGGCAACCCTTAAGGGGTGTCTGATCTTCTCCTGCCCTCCCCTTGAAAGGCCGAAAGGAGAGGTGCCCCATCTCGGCCATGAGTCTGCACCCTGACGGAAGGGCAGGCAGGATGGGGGTGCTCGCCGCAAGACCTCTGACCCTTCGCTTACCTTCGTTGCGTGGCGAGTTCCTGGATCTGGCTACTTGCCCTGCAACTGGTGCTCGGGTG
This sequence comes from Chrysochloris asiatica, assembly GCF_000296735.1. Taxonomy (NCBI): domain Eukaryota; kingdom Metazoa; phylum Chordata; class Mammalia; order Afrosoricida; family Chrysochloridae; genus Chrysochloris; species Chrysochloris asiatica. Next base: position 13,437,835 of record NW_006408600.1, read on the forward strand.
GTGGGCACTGGAGAGGGCTCGAAGGCAGTGCCAGAGGTTCCCGAACTGTCAGAGGCGGCAGACCTGAAGGACTGTGGTCTCGGTTAACTCCGCCCGCAGGGCCCCCGCCCCAGCTCCAAAGCTGGGTCTTAGGTGCCTCGCCATGCTCCCGAAGGACCAATCCGGAGCTGGGGGCCGGCCTGGAGGAAAGGGTGAGGGGGGCCGGACCCAGACCTCCGGAGCTGGTTTCTATGGTAGCCCGGAGGGAGGTGCATGAAGGGAGAGGCGCACTTTGCAGCAACACCCATCTCAGACACTCTGGAAGTGGGAGGTCCAGACCTGCCGCAGAGACCCCGTCTTAGAGTCAGAAGCAGCGATGCAGCAGAAACCTAGTTGACACAGCTTTCATCAAATCAAGCCTCACATTAAGCCGCTCCAGCCTCTTAAGCGTGTTTCCGTGTCCTTGAGACCGCGACCCAATATCCTCCCAAGAGTCTCTCCAGCAAATCATGGTACCAGCTCCTCTGGGTGAGTCGGGCTGGGATTGGGGATCTGCAGAAAGTGTGTATGCACGGTAGATCCCTAGTATACTTAGTTGGCGCTATTTAGGCAGCTGCTTCCTATTCTGCCCACTCCCCACTATAACCCTCTGCGAATGATGGGTGCCAAATACAATTTTCCCAATTCACAAGCAAACCAAGTCACTGAATTCAGTATAAAACAGAAAACATTAAACATACAAGTTATTTGCAGAAGCGCTTCATTTTAGAGGTCAAGTAACTTCACAATGTGTCACACAGCTCGTTAACGGCAGAGCTTCGACTAGTCGCCCTAATAAATCACATCCCTGTGAGTACTTTCCATCTTCTCATGCTCCTTAGTTCTGTATTCATGTATCATATGAAGGCAGTGTTGACAAGAGTACAAGTACAGATTGAAGAGGAAAACAAGCCTAAATTTCTTTTCTGCTAGAAAACACCCTTGGAAACCTGTACAGGGTCACTATGAGTCGGAACCTATTCCTCCACACATAACCACCACCACCACCACCACCACCACCACCGTTATAACCAGGCTTGTTTTGACAGATGAGGAATCTCAGGTCTGAAGAGGGTCTAGGACTTGATCCAGGTCTATCGAATGATGGTGATGGGATTCAAACCCAGAGTCTATCTCAAGTCAGGGGTCTTCATTGCTGTCTATTGCTGCTTCCTTGTAATGTGATAAAAGGATCAGGAAGAACAATACATAAACCTTGGACAGCTCCGGGGATTGGCCACTGAGATTGACAAGAAAACCCAAGGAATTTGTGATGATGGCTTCCTTGCTTTGAGTGCCCATCTACTTGTGAAGAATAAAGGTTCTGCTTCTAAAAGGATGCCCTCTCCTTCAAAGATTTTAATAGTGCACGCTTTCCAAGTCAGGTATTTACATCTATTTTTAATTTTGCAGGTTGTTAGCTGCTCTTGATTATATTCCTATTCATGGATAAACTAAAATTATGAATTAAAATCCTCACTCAATTAAGACTTTGTCTACATTTATGCCTATTGGGTTAGTCACAGTACAAAATGAGTAGAGAACCTACATTAAGTGCCATTAAGATGGTTCGGACTCATAGAAACCCTGCATAGGGCTTCCAGGCAGGCGCTGGTGGGCTTGAACCACCAACCTTGCAGTTAGTCCAATGCTTATCCTACAGCACCACCCAAGGGCCTTCATGGGCCCTTTTAAATTCTGAAATCTTTAATTCCACAGTGAGTGTAGTAGAAGCAAAATAATTTTTCCCACTAGAATATAAATATGTCTTCTTTACTTAGACTACTAAGATCCTTTTGTTCCTTGCACATATTGAAAGCTTTCTAGGTTTCAAATGTATTGATACTACTGTTGTGTTTTATGTTTCAGAAGATTGGGAGATAGAAGCAGCTCTCCTTATCAGTCTGTAATGAAATTTGATTCCTATTGCATTTCTTTGGGAAGGATCAGAACAATGCTGGTTCCTGAGGTGGAGGTTAAACATGTCTCAAATGTCCAACTTTTCCAAACTGCTGTAGCACTTCCATCCTGCAACTACTCCTTCTCTCTGCAATACTCTCCCTCCTGGGTTTGGGTTCCGTGACTCACAGCAAGGTCTCAGAGAACTCACGAACCATCAGGGTTGTGGAGGCAGGTAAGTATCATGCTTCAATTTAAAGGCCTTTCCCGACTCACATGGTTGCAGGAGGCGATGAACCCAAACTGACAGGTCAGACAACAGGCCACTGACACACAAGGTTAAGGAAACTGACAAATCATTCTAGACAATAGACAACTGGCTCAAGTGCCAAGAGTGAAGGTCAGACAATGACGTGCAAGATGTCTGAACCTTCTATATTTAAGATGCAGATCATACCATCAAGGAAACTAAGGGTGGCTGACTTGAGTCATACCCTTTAGTAAGAGGAATTAAGATACATTCCATCCTAAGCCTGCTTCATTAATTTAACATTCACTTCAAATGGAATCATAACCACAGACCTACAAGCTTTCCAAAGTTGTAATTTTTACTGAAGCAGACTGCCACACCTTTCTCCCAGAGATCAGCTGGTAGCTTAAAACCACTTACCTTTCAATTAGCAGTGGAGCCACCACGGTGTCTTCAAGGCTCCTTGTTGTCAGGTGCCTCAGAGTTGGTTCTAACTCATAGCAACCCCATGAAACACTGCCTGGTCGTGCCCCATCCTTACAATCGTTACTGTTTGAGCCCATTGTTACAGTCACTCTATCAATCCAGGTCACTGAGGGTCTTCCTCTTTTTCACTATCAAGCATGATGTCATTCTCCAAGGGTTGGTCCATCCTAAGTAATATGTCCAAAGTGTATATGAAGTGATGTCTCCTCATCCTCACTATAAGGAACATTCTGGCAGTACTTCCAATGCATATTTGTTTGTTCTTCTAGCAATCTGTTGTATATTCAATATTCTTCCTCCACATCTTAATTCAATGACATCGAATCTTCTTTGAGCTTCTTTATTCATTGTCCAGCTTTCACATGCATGAAGTGACTGAAATAACATAGCTTGGGTCAGTTGCAAAGTCCTCAAAGTGACATCTTTGCTTTAAAGACTTCTGTGGCAGATTTGCTAAATGCAACATTGCTTGGTTCCTTGATATCTGCTTCCACGGGTGTTGACTGAATTCAAGTAAAGTGAAATCCTTGACAACTTCAATAATTTGTTTATTATATGATGCTGCTTACTGGTCCAGCAGTGAGAATTTTTATTTATTAAAGGTGTACTTCATACTGAAGGCTATAGTCTTTGATGAGTACGTGCTTCAAGTCTCATTCACTTTCAGCAAGTTGTCACCTGTACAGAGCATGTTCTTGGTCATCTTCTTCATATAGTTTCATTTATCAAACTACCCATTCAGAACACAAAGTAAATACCTTTGAATGGTAAAAGGACACCACCCTGATGCATACCTTTGTGTGTGTGTGGGGGGAGGGGGGGTTTGTTCCAAATCCTCAATTTTATTCATTTAATTTTCCCAAGTCTAAATCCTTGAGGGCTACAGCATCATGCAGATTCTGTGTTCAATGGACTCAGCAGGAAGGTTGCTTTGGAATTTGGCATGAACCATGCTACAGTTTCCCAGATGACTCTGGTTTTGTTAGGTTTGCTGCCAGGAGTCACTGTATTGTTCTGTGCTTTGTACATATAAGCACATCTCTTGCCTAAATAGAATTCAGTTTCATCTCAAACATACACACCTTCAATTTTAAGAAGAGCGGTACACTCCCTTTGGTTCCCGACACCGTTTTTAACAGCAAAAATGGTCTTTGGATCACAGCCTTCCACACATAGCTGCCAGCTCTGATGTACTGTTCCCAGTAGGCCTCCACAGGCTCCAAGATGGTGGAAAGAACCCTTTCTTGATTTTAAACCATGCAGTCTATCACCTTGATCTATGTACAAGTTCCACATGAGCACTATTAAGTGTTCTGGAATTCCCATTCTTCATAATGTTATCTAAAATGTATGAAGATATATAGTTGAATGCCTCTGCATAGTCAATAAGAATAGGTAAACATCTTTCTAGCATTATCTGCTTTCGGCCAACATCCATCTGGCACCAGCAATGGTATCTCTTGTTTCACATCCTTCCAAATCCAGCTTGAATTTTTGGCAGTACCCTGGCAGAACTCTTTGCTATCAAGCTGGTATAGTGTTTCTCAGGCTACAAATCTTCACGGGAACAGAAAACTTCCTTTTTCTCCATGAAGTAGCTAGTGCATTCTAACTACCTACCTTGTAGCTAGCAGCCCAATGTGCAACCCACTACACTACCAGGGCTCCTGCCTAAATACCTCAGTAGAAAAAAATGAGCAAAGCATTTGTTGTTGTTAAGTGCCATCAATTCAGTTCCAACTCATAACAACTCTGTCTAGGGTTTCTGAGGGGCTGGTGAGTTGGAACCGTTGACCTTGCGGTCCAGTGCTTATCCTACATCACATCAGGACTCTGAGCATTGCAGACACAGTACTTGAAACAAATAAACACCATGAATTTAAATAGCTGTTTGTTAAATGTTCTATAAACTACTAGTTAACAACAGAAGGCTTATCATCAGTGAGTAGCTTTCTTCTCCTCTTACAATCCAATTCACTGGCATTCTGAGCACCATGTAGTCTTGAAACCTTTTAGGAAAAAGAAAATTTACTATATATATCATCCCCTCAAGCCTGTCTTTAATGGCTTTGCCAAATCTGAAAATTACCTGGTGAACACAGCTCTTGGAAGGTTGTTTTAAAATAAATCTTGTTTCATACCTTGGCTTACAGGATAGAAGGAGCTATTTTCAGCATTCAAAAATCACTAGACACAAATTTACATGTTTAAGACCATTACCTGTGAATGCTTTCTTTTTTAAACTACAGGTAACTCAGCATATGGACATGCAAAGCAGATTGCAAGTTCAATGTGAGGTGACACAATTCTATTATCAGTATTTTCTGTCTTTATAGGGAAATATATATATATATAAACTGCAAACAGAAAGATACACAAATGTCCTTTACATTTTTATTTTAAAAAGGGAAATATAACTTCCTATACCTGCTATCTATAAATCTGATTTCTCAGTTATGGGAAATCATTCTCTTCAGTATACTTCATAAATGTGACACCATTTAACATTAGGATTGCTAAAGGATTGCTCAATATCTCAAACTTAGCACCTTCATTAATTGAGAAAGTATTTGTTTAAATAGCCTTGCACCAGTACGACAATTCTATTTGTGATTGTGCCCACCATGTGAAAACTGTAAACAATATCCACTTCTCTCAACATCATTTTTTGAGCAGAATTTCTAGATGGGATGTGTTACTGAGAATTTCACATTTCACTCATGTATTTGTCATATTAATAGAGCTCTGGTAGCGTAGTGGTTGCGTATCGGGCTGCGAACCTTAAGGTCAGCAATTCAAAACTACCAGCTGTTCCATGGGACAAAGATGAGGCTTTCTGCTCCTGTAAAGATTTACAGCCTTGGAAATCCTGTGCAGGGTCGCTATGAGTCGGAACCTACTCCATGACACATATCCAGCAGTACCACTGAGTTGCTTCCAATTCACAGCAACATGATAGGACAGAGTACAATTGCCTCATAGGGCTTCTGAGACTGTAAATCTTTATCAAAGGAGATATACTCATCTTTTTCTGCAGAACAGCTAATCGGTTTGAACTACAGGTCTTGCAGTTAGCAGTTCAACCTTCTTCAACTGTGCCACAGATGCATAGACACATGAGAAAGCATCTCTGATCACTGTTCATATACCAATTTCTACACTGGTAATTAAAAAAAAAAAAAAAAAAAGAGTCATAAACATGTAATTTTAAAGTTTACTTTAAAATTATAAATATCTCCCAATATTCAACAAGTAAAGAAAATAGCATATTGGTTTACTTTATGTGGTTGTTATACTTTATTTTCCAAGTAATACTGATTAAAAATATTTACACACCTACTTTTAAGTCCACAGTTTAGCACTCTTATTTGTATGGCTTTAAAAGTTATATCACAAGATCTTTACATTAAGGATCAGGGGGAAAGATTCCATTCAAAACAAAGCCTGATATAATATATACATGTTTTGCTGTACTTTATTTTAAATACATTAATTTTTTAAATGATGCTAATCTTTTTTTCATCTGGTGGTAAAATACTAGTGCAAACGTTTCAGCAAAATAAAGTTTACCACAGATGTAAATGAATTTTCCCAATTGAAAATGGCCATTCAGCTGCCATCAAATGCAATTTCTCAACCAAACTTAAATGGAAAAACAAACATTGGTGGTTGACACTTACAAGCAAAAATATAAAACCCTAGACATTGCTCCTTACCACATAAACTTTGAAAGAACCAGAGATGCTTTATAGAAGCTAAGTTGGTTTTGAAAAGGCACATGGGTGTGGTTTTTGTTGTTTTGTTTTACATTCTAGAAATTTTGCCACCCCCACTCTGTTCCTGTTGCAGAGATGGCATCTGTGACTATTGGGGGAGACAAAAATGGTATTCAAACTAAAGGAAGCCAGAAGCCAAAATTTAACTGCACAGTAACAATGCACTTTTCTTCATGCAGCCTTGTATTTTCTATATATTCAATTTTCTAACATGCATTAGAATACATAACCATGTATTCTAATGGTTTTACAGGTGATTTTACAATAGGGAAAACAATTTGAGGAAGAACATGACCTGGGAAGAGAAGGGAAAACCCTTACCACAATGAAAATAGATACATTCGTACCCAACTATATAATAAGAATATAACCCATTTAAATTTTCAGAAATATACTCAAAGTTTCCCATTCATTTATGGGAAAGTTCTCTCCTCTGTAACATTTAGTGGGGAGAAACCAGTGTGGTTCAATAGAAACAGTCAGCACAACAAGAAATAGTTAACTTTGGTCCACTTGTCTATCAACAAGGACAGTCACACTGCCCATAATCAGTTGAAAAACCCAACATGTAAATTAAAAAATATATTCATTTTGTTATTTCATTCTAAAACTGGCATAGTTGTTCTGTCCTCCTCATCCCCTGTCTTTTCAGCTTGGGAATACACTGTTGGTTTGGTCTTTAAACTCTCAGGATCTTCCTGATCGTCCCTGGCATCCTCAGTGGTATCTGCTTGGTGAGGCCTTCTCTCCTCCTGATTCATGATCTCAGGGGTCACTTGATCTAAGTGTGCTTCTAGAAGCTCGGTTTGTACTTCCATTGGCATCTGATTTACCCGTTCAACATGCAGCTCCTCCACATGTACTTCTGTTCCTTCTTCAGTCTGAATTCGACCCACTTCTAGATAACTCACCTGGACCTGCTCTGGAAGCTCATTCATTTGTGAATCGGGCACTTGGCTGTCCTGGAGCAGATCTGGATGAACCTGTTCCACAGTCACTTGGGCTGAATCCACCTGGACTTGAAGTAATGGTAGCACATGTACCTTCCCAACTTGTTCTATAATCGCCATTGATGTTACAGGTTCAGTTTGCACACGTGTTTCTACTGAAAGAACTTCTTCGGTTACTAGACACTCTGAAATATTATGAGTATCACTAAGATGTCTCCTTAATTCATTTCCTTGCATAAACCACAAATCACATAGAGTACAATGGTTGGGTTTATCTCCAGTATGAATTACTAAGTGATCTTTGAACTGGTCCCAGCTGTTAAACACACTGTTACAGACCTGAAATAATCAAACACATGGTATTAACAATACTTACATGAAACTGAATGAACTATTGATGCATTTATTTTCTGTAAGGAAAAAGTTGAAGATTTATTCTGAAAATGTTATAAACAGATCATTTGTAAATATCTAGTCCAAGCTATTTCTTAATTCTTCCGTTTATCTGGTATTTTAGCTAATATAGGTAACATTATTCTCAATCATGCTTTGGGAAACATTTTAATATTACCTTAATTGATTTAATCATATAAATCCTGAGACTATAAAGTAGCAGTATTGTAATTTCCGATGAGATCAACATTTTGAACATTTCGTTGCATTGCATTATTTGGAATAAATACACATTAATCATGGAAGAAGATCCAATTACAGCTAATTTACCGGCTCTCCTTCTTCCTCCTATCCTTGAGAATTCTAATAACTACTCTATGGTTATTCAACTATAGTTTCAAACTGTTATCTGAAACAATTTTTGTTGCCACTGGTGTTATTTAGAATTCAGTAAATAAAAACTATTCTTATTCCCTTTCATAAATTCAAGATAATTACATTCATTATTTCCACTTTGTTCCAACCCATACTCTATACTTTTGATTTAGACTCTGTCATCCTTTACTTTTTAAAATCTTATTATGGTAAACTAGATGTAACAAAACATCTTCAAAAAAAAAAAAACAAAAAAACTGCCATTTTAATCTTTTAGGAGTATGATTCAGCCACATTAATTATATCCGTCATGTTGTGCAACCACCACTATTTCCTCTTTTTTTTCATCATCCTTTATAGAAGCTATATTGACAATACCTATCCATTCCCCCTTCTTCCCCTGTTGTTGTTAAACTGCTGTTGAGTAGGTCCCAACTCATAGCGACTCTGTACAGGATTTCCAAAGAGTGGTTGATAAGTTTGAACCACTGACCTTGTGGTTCAGATAACCTTGTGGTCCAGTGCTTTATCCCACAGCACCACACCAGAACTAGGACCCACACCTAGTAGGTGCGATTTGCTGTTATCCTTCACATTTGAGTATTTCAGGAACGACTCCATTGTTAGTAGACAGAATACGCACAAAACACATACCTGACATTCATATAGCTTCTTTCTTCCCTTTTTTGCCCCCACTCCAGTTTGGCATGCTGTCAGGTGACATTTGAGTGTGCTATTTCTTGCAAATCGTTCATGACAATTTGGACACTCAAAAGGTTTTTCACCTGTTAGGAGAGAAATACAAATACACATAGTTAAATTAAGAAAATCAACAAAATTTTAAAGAGTTTTTCTTAAAAATTAACCCCCTTGTTAACTTTCACAGCACATTCTTGAAAAAAAGGATCAGAGTATCTAATTTGGATGTTTTTATCATGTCTAGAGGTACAAATAATTTAATAAGTCTTGAAAAATTACTACAATTTTATTTGTCATCTTATAAAGAAATAAATTTTAATCTGAGTTCTTTTCCATGTATTTCTTAAATATTTTATTATAGATAAAAATCAAGACAAATTACATTTCAGGAAAATGTTAAATAACACTGTCCATTTTGCAGCATTATTTGAGCCCTTACTATGATGTGTGCCAGAGTTTCTGATGGACAAGAGATGAAAAGATAAATAAACTGCCCTTGATTTCAAAGGTTTCCTATAACATGCCAGGGTGTGAATGTGAAATATGTGAAAATAAACAAACTGTAATGAAGTGTCGGTAGAGGCACAACGGAACACATACTGCAGCAGTACAAGGAAACTGGAGGGTGGGGAGGTGGGGACATTTGCTTCTGCCTCCAATGACACAAGGATGGAAGGTAGCTCATTCTAAGCAGGGGCACAAGGAGTAAAACAGCATGGAAGGTGGGGAATAAGGAAGACTTACTACTGACTTCCAGATAGCTAGCTTAGACTGTCAACCAGGATAAAGAACACAAGAGTCCTTACAAGTTTGGAGCAGACTGGGAAGAAAAGTGTCAATTATGTGCAGTGTCTACTGTGGTCAAAGGACCCACAGAGTAGAGTGAAGCTAGTTGTCTAGATCTGTATGGACCAATCAATCTAGTGCCATAAAGGAGGAGGACTGATAGACAGACACGGATTATTTACATGATAATAAAAACTTTAGGTGAAGATAAAATTTCTCAGAGTATGCTGTATACTAAGAAAACGGCTAAGTTAAAACAGCAGACAGATGAGCCAGCAAAGGAAATGGAAAAGCCAGTGGTAGAAGGAAAACTAGACGCAATTACTGAGGGAAATTTTCAAAAATTTAGGAGATGGGATAGTTAATTGAAGAGCGATATCAGGTATATTAATGTTTTCTTCTTGTTATGAGTCATTTAATTGGTTCTGACTCACAGAGATCCCATATAGGGTTTCCAAGGAACAGCTCATGGGTTTGAATTGCTGACCCTGTGGTGAGCAGTCCAGTGCTGGGGATATTACAGTTACTCTAGCAAAATAATGCCAGTGCCTGTGTGGGTCAGAAGCCAGACCACAATGGACTAAGGGAAGGAATGAGAAGCAAATAAATGAAAACAGTGCGGAAAATAAAGAGAAGTAGTTAGTGGGGAACAAGTCAATAAGAGGGTTCTATAAGCCAAGAGAGGCTTATTTATTTGTTTGGGGGTGGGGAGGGGAAACCATGTGAGAAGGAAAGGAGGAATAGGAATGACACTGGAACATAGTCTTAGAAAACACATCACATTCTGCTGGATCCAGACATAACATGGTTGAAGAAGACAAGGGAACCCCTCTTTACAATAGAGAAGACAACTGAGATTGATGCTATCTATCACAGGTTAGCTGGGGCAGAAAGACTACATGTCATCTGGTGAGGGGTAGACTGTGGGCAGGACTTTGAGTGAAGTTCTGGACTAGCAGTTAGGAAAAGAAAGATGGAAATCAAACACCATAAGGTCAAAACTTAAGGTATGAAAAACAAGTTTTCTCCAGCACTGCTTAGGGTTTATTAGAGCAGGCAGAGTAAAATGCCAAGGGAATATACTAGAATACAAGAAACAGAGACTCTAGTAGTACACAACAGAGGACATATAAATGGGGCAATAAATGAGGTGAAAAGGGGGATGAAGAGACTGAAAGGCTAAATGAGTTAAAAGTATAGAGTAAGGAAAGGAGTAAGTGACTTCAAGAGATAGGATGATCCTGCTGGTAGAGAACAGAAGTAAGATTTTATTTAGAGATGCAGCTCCAGTGATGCGGCACTCATACTGCAGTAGAATGACACCATCAAGTAATTCGGAGCTGTTTTGTCCCCGACAAAATAATTATATTTTGTATAGTTTTTGTGCGATAAACAATTTGGGAGTACACCCCAATCACATGGAATTAGTGTTGGTACAAAAACTTTTTCAATTCCAAAAATGTTGGATACACTCACTCACTTGACATGGTTAGGTTCCAAAGATCACCATTTTCACATAATATAACAAAGTGACATTATGTGAAAATGGAGGATAAATAAATCATTACACTACAGTACATTACACTGCCCAGTCAAACTGATACATAAAACCGTTACAGCCAGCATTATTCTGGCCTTGCACCTTGGTGTTCATTTCTGCCAGTCATGCATTAGCAAATGCACAATAAGAGATTATTAAAACTACTGTTATAAATGTGAAATGTTGGGAAAGGAGGTAATTGAAAAAGTGAGGAGTAAGTGTACTGCTAAAATACAATGGTTAGATTTTGTGGTCATATTAATATGCAATTTCTTAAATAACTATAAATAAAACTTACAAGTATAAATTGTCATGCTGTTGTTAAGTGCCATCAAGTCGATTCCTACTCACAGCCACCCCTGTATAGGGTTTCCAAGGAGTGGCTGGTGAGTTTGTACCCCAGACCTTACGGTTCAAACTGACCTTGCAGTCAGTCCAGTTCATTATCCCACAGTGCCACATCAGGACTCCATAATTTGGCATAGCCTTTTAAAAGGGCAATTTGATAAATATGCCAAGATGTAAAATGAGCATTTCCTCTGATGTAGTAATTCTGCTCTTCAAATATTTAAATTACTCGAATGAATGCAACATAGATGGATAAATAAGCGTACAACAGCAGTTTGCAATAAGGGCAAGGCAGGCAACAACCTAAATGTTTATCAACAGGGAATCATTAAGTAAATCATGGTTATACCTACAAACTAAAATATTATGTAGCCACAGTGAAAACATTAAATCATTCAAAAAACAAAACTCTAAGATCAATTAAATGGCATAATACTGTGTACTATGCATGAAATTAAAAAAAAATTTTTTTTATAAGACATGTGTTTTCTTGAAAATACAAGAAATACATCTGTAAGGACACATTTTTAAAAATATAGCAGTAGCTGCTTCTGGAGAGACCTACTAACATAGGAAATAGATTCACTTTTCATTGCATACCAATTTAACTTTATTTTTAAGTAAGTTTAATAAGCTTAATAAAATCTAGAGATAGCAACTTATATATGGGCAGTACAGTTTTCAAAATACTTCCGGCATTTTTATTTGCTACAACCTTGCAAAGTAGGTACCATTATCCCTATTTATGCAGAAGAAAACCTGAAGATAAATAACAGGTTAGGTTCATTATACTGGTTAATGTCAGAACTGGAACTGACATCTAGTTCTGATTCCTGGGCCCACAATCTTTCTGACAGCACACTCCCCAGAAAACATGGCTACATGGTTAAGGGTCTCTTTCACTCAGGACGTCTGATATGTTCAGCGACCAAACTGTCTGTTCTAGATTTCCCTCTTTACTAATAATGTAGTCAGTCACTCAAACCAAAAAGCTGAGAATAATCCTCCTTTGTCCCTGTATCTCACTGACCACCAAATCCTGTTGATTCTGCTATTTAGTGTTACTCAAAAGTCCAACATTTTAATCACGTCCTCATTCTATTTCAGATTATACAAACAGCTTTTTAATTACACCTAGCAGGTTTCATCCCACTTATATCTGCCTGCCAATAATCTTTCTAATATATAAAGCTGATTAGATCTCCTCCTGGCTTAAATTCCTTTAAAATGGCCCCAGAGACTTCAGGGTAAAATTGAAAATTCAAACTCATTTATAGCACTTAACAAAAAGAGCGACAAGATCTCAGCCTCAATTCTCATTACTCTCTTTCACTTGTCCTTACGCCACTTGTTCTTGTTGTGAAGTGCTGCCGAGTCAGTTCCGACACATAGCAACCCTGTATATGGTTTCCGAGGAGAAACTGGTGAGCTTGAACTGCAGACCTTGCAGTACAAATGGCTTTGCAGTCTGGCACATTAACCCACAGCGCCACACGAGGACTCCAAGCCACTTGAATCACATAATACTGCCTGGCCATGTATCATTTGGTCAGCCCTTCCTACCCTTTCAGTCATACATCCTGGCATTCTTCTATTTAGAGCCAATCCTTCAGCCATAAAAAACTACTACTTGTGTTCCTAACAGGTTGTTTTCTCTTTGTTTTGGATGTGATGCCTTTTTCTGGCTTATGTCTTTTCCTTTGAATAACCACGAAGGAAATATCCTTCTATCAGTGCCCAGGGCAGCATTCCTACAGGACTCTGCTCACCTCCATCCACACTTAGCCCATTCACACTGTGGCTGTGCCTGTTTTCCTCTTTCAACATTGTTATATTTCTTGAAGACAGGCACTCTAGAAATCTCTTTATCTCATGACCTCGTATGCTGGTATCATCACTACTATTTTCCAAATGAAACAAAATAACTTAGAGATCAACTAACAAAAGAAAATTTGAAAATCAAACATTTGATTCCAGTGTATATTTAAAGAACATATAAGAAACCACACTGCTAATAAAATTATGCAAAATATGAACTAAGGAAGGTACATACATATATTGTGGGTATAGGGCAAAGAAAGAGGATCAGTTTGTTACAAGGAAAAAATGACTCATCATTTATTAATTTAAACACATTTTAAATTTACTTATTATCTTCTTGAATTCATTAATTAATCATATCTGCAACTATCTTGTCACTACTAATTACCAGTCCAATAGCTGTCTGAGGTTAAAAAGAATCAGTCTGATTTATGTGCTGAACTGTTCCTCCAACTGGCATTTGTAATTTATAACAAGTTATTTCTAAGGAGCTCGGGTAGTGTAGTGATTAGGGGTTGGGCTGCTAACCTCATGAGGTCAACGGTTCAAAACTACCAGATGTTTCGTGGGAGAAAGATGAGGCTTTATGCTCCCATGAAGATTTACAGCCTGGGAAACCCTATGCAGTCACTATGAGTTAGAAATGACTGCATGGCACACCACAACCACCACTGAGATATTTCATGGAGCTCTGCTATGGCGCTGCAGAATAATGAGCTAGACTGCAAGGTCAGTTTGAATTGCACGGTCTGAGGTTCAAACCCACTAGTCACTCCTCGGAAACCCTATACAGGGTCACTACGGGTCGTAACCACCTCAATGGTCCTTAACAACAAGAAGTTATTCCTAAACTCTGGTAGTGTAGTGATTAGGGGTCAGGCTGCTAACCTCAAGAGGTCAGCAGTTCAAAACTACAAGCTGTTTTGTGGGAAAAGACGAGGCTTTCAACTCCCATAAAGCTTTACAGCCTGGAAAACCCTATGTAGAGTCACTATGAGTTAGAACTAACTGCATGGTAGACCACCACCAATATATTTATTTCATGGACTCATGGTGTGGTGTTGCAGGATGATAGGCTAAATTGCAAGGTCAGTTTGAACCGCAAGGTCTGGGGTTCAAACCCACAAGTCACTCTTCAGAAACCCTGTACAGAGTCATTATGGGTCGTAAGCGCCTCAATGGCACTTGTTGTTGTTAGGTGCCATCAAGTCGGTACCAACCCACAGCGACTTTATGCACAGCAGAAATTAACACTGCCCCATCCTGGGCCAACCTCATACTGTTGCCACGCTGGAGTCCATCGATGTTGCCACTTGCCAATCCATGTAGTTGGGGATCATCCTCTTTTTATCTGACCCTCCACCTTATCAAACATGATATCCTTCTTCAGCGACTGGTCCCTCCTGACAATATGTCCAAAGTATGAGACACGAAGTTTGAACATCTTGGTCTCTAAGGAGCACTCTGGCTTCACTTCTTCCAAAACGGATCTACTGATTCTTTTGGCAGCCCATAGCACTTTCAATATTCTTCTCCAACACCATAACCGGTCTTCCGTATTCACTGTCCAGCTTTCGCATGCAAATGAGGTTATTGAAATAACATGGCTTGGGTCAGGTGCACCTTAGTCCTCAAGCTGCCATCTTTGCTCTTCAACACTTTAAAAAGGTCTTGTGCAACAGATTTGCCTAATGCAAAACATCATTTGATTTCTTGACTGCTGCTTCTGTGAGTGTTGATAGTTGATCCAAGAAAAATGAAGTCCTTGAAAGCTTCAATCTTTTGATAAGAATGTTGTTTATTGGTCCAGTGGTGTGGATTTTTGTTTTCCTTACATTGAGATGCAATCCATACCGAATGCTATGCTCTTTGATCTTCATCAGTAAATGTTTTAAGTCCTCTTCACTTTCAGCAAGCAAGGTTGTATCATCTGCATACTGCAGGTTGTTAATGAGTTTTCCTCCAATGCTGATGCCACGATTTTCTTCATATAATCCAGTTTCTCAGATTATTTGCTCAGCATACAGGTTGAATAAGTGTGGTGAAAGAATACAAACTTGTCGCACACCTTTCTTAAATTTTAAAGCATTCAGTGTTCCCATGTTCTGTCTGAACAACTGTCTCTTGGTCCACGTACAGATTCCTCATGAGCACAATTAAGTGTTTCAGAATACTCATACTTCGCAATGTTATCCATAGCTTGTCATGACCTACACAATCGAAAAGCCTCTGCGTAGTCAATAAAGCACAGGTAAACATCTTTCTGATATTCTCTGCTTTCAGCCAAGATCAACTGGGCATCAGGAATGAAACCCGTTGTTCCACATCTTCTTCTGAATCCGGCTTGAACCTCTCAAAGTTCTCTCAATGCATGATTGTAG
>NW_006408600.1:13456076-13461746 GCF_000296735.1 Chrysochloris asiatica
GACAAAAATACAGTTAATATATAAATGTGAAATAAATCCCGATTGCACCTTGATTTGTTTGCCGAAAATGTGTAGTATAAATGAACCACGTCAAAAAAAAAAAAGTAATGGAAATAACATTTTGAAACCCCCAAGTTCACAATGTTTTAGCCTTGGTGACGTAGTGGGTTACATGTTGTGCTGCTAACTGTAAGGTTAGAAGTTCAAATCCAAAGATGAGACTTTATGCTCCAGTAAAGATTTACAATATTCGAAACAGGGTCACTATGAGTCCTAACCGATTCCATAGCACACAGCAGCAGCAGTATACAATGTTTGACAATCAGAAATCATTTTCCCAAAGATTTCATAAATGCCTATTGTTGTTGAATGCTCTTGAGTCGGTTCTGACTCATTGCAACCCTGTAAAGATTTCCAAACAGCATCTGGTAGGTTTGAACCTTCAACCTTGCACTTAGCAGTCCTACTTATCCTATAGCACCACACGAGGACACTGAGCCTAAGTACAGAATGAGATTCCACTGTTATTTTTCTATCCAATTAGTTCCAGAGTACTGATACCAGGAGTCTACAGAGTGAAGGGTACAATATTATCTTAAATTTCTCTTGTTTCTCAATTCAAGTGGTGTGTAATAAGTGATTTGGACACTGAGGAATCGATATAATAAAAAATGTCACCAGAAGTTATCCCAATTCCAATATTAAAGAGAAAAATTCTGAAGAGTGTAGGATCCTTATGTTACACTTATTCTACAGGGTGGCTTCAAATAGTTGATTGAAAAATGGAATTAAAAGATGAAATTTTCCATGAACTTTTAAGCCCCCTCATATATTGAGTTGAAAAGGCCATAACCACAACGTATATATAACAAGGACATGAAAAGACGTGCCCAGAGGTATAACACCTAGCCCACACATAGTAACTGTTCCTTCCATACCCTTCTTATAGTAACTTTAGGGACATTTGACATAGCAAAAAATGCTTGGTGAACAGGAACAGAGAAAATGAATATAGGAGATGCAGGACTATGATGGTGAGAGGCCCTAAGATAAGCTCCCTGAGATATCTCCCTCATGCTGGTGGAGGCTCCCAGGATGAGGAAGAAGACAAATATGCTAGCATTCTCATCTTCCTGGCTAACCAGCAGTCCTGATACTTCTATCCTTAGAGAGGTGGATAGGGAAATTACTCATCTATGTAACATGCTGGAGTCCTGTTGTGGTACTGTAGGATAAGCATTGGACTGGTAACTGCCAGATCAGCAGTTGAAACCCACCACTCCTCGGAAACCCTATACAAGGTTGCCATGAGTAAGAAGTGACTCGACAGTACTTAACAACACTCAGTGCAAGGTAAGTCAAAAAGTATTGCTATTAGAGTTTTAGTTCATACATGCACCAATTTATTCCAAACACGATGTATTCTAAACATGTCTTTGTGATCAGCGTAATAGCTACAGACAAGCAGACCGGTTCACTCAGTACTAAACTTGTCTTAGTCTCATTAGAGTAGCTTCAAAAAAAGGTTCAATCCAAATAGTGATTTCCAAGGGCATCTACTGAACCAATTAAATTCCGGGCAAACAGGTCAGCTCAGAAGGATACGGTGACTCTTTTGGGGATTTCCAAGGGGTAATCTTGACAGAGTTTCTCAAAGGACACAGGAGAACAACAAGGATTACTATGAATAAGATTTAAGAAAACGGGAAACTGCCTTGGTGACAAAAAAACCAGGAAAGTTGTACTAAGGAATGTTTTCACCATCATGACAATGCACGAGATCATTTTTTAAGGGGAGCAAGAACTATGCTATGAGCATTTTGTTTGGAAATTCTACCCGATCCACCACATAAGCCCTGATTGTTCCTCAATTCTTTTTGTTCCCCAAACTCAGAGAACACAGAAAAGGAACACAATTTCTGAGTTCCTCAAGGATGCTGTAAATCTGCTATTTTTATGTGGTGTAAATTAAAGAGCACAAAATTCTTCTGGGAGGAGAGGAGAGATAGAAACACTGCCTTCAGAAGCATACAGACCTAGATGGAGGACAATTACAAGAAAAAAATAGCTTCACATTTTGATGTTTTTGTTTAATAATAAAGGTTTCTATGATTTTGTACCAATATTTTTTGACTTACCCTCATAAATCAATCCATATTTTTTATTCTTTTAAAAACGAACACAATAGCTAAGGTATAATAGTGATATATTCTTTTAAAGCTGATACTGATTTTGCAGCATAAAAAAATCAATATTTCAAAGTAATATTATAAAAACAATACATACTTAACCTTTAACCTGCACATTAGAGAATACAAGAGCTGGTTTCTATAGTACTAATAAAAAAAGAATTATTAACATATAAGCTTGGAGTGAATGTGGAAAATATACACTTGTAACAAAAAATTTTTCCTAATTACCTGTATGTTTTCGAAGATGCTCTTTAAAATGTCCAAAGTGGTCAAACTGTTTCTCACAGTACTGACAAATGTGAATTTTTTTCCCAGTTCTTTGCTTCTTACTGACTCCACCTTCTTCAAGGTGGTAACAATTGAGGTGCTGTTTCCATGCGCTCTCCCGAAGATACCTTTTATTGCATATTTCACACTTGAAACTCTCAGTGGAGTGTGATTTCATGTGCTCCTTAAAATGGTAAAACAATTTAAATGAACGGTTACATTTCTCACAATGGAACAAGTCCTTCACATGTGACAGCTGAAGTTCCACAATTTCAATACCTTCTACCTGTTTGCTTGTTGGGTCAGACGCACAGCCATCTTCTTCTTTAATCTGCCCTTTTCTATCACCTTGACGATACTTGCTGGTAATATCTGCCAACAGAACTAAAGCAGAGTCATCTGAGGAACCTGAGCTCTGAATGTATTTTATAGACTCCTTGGCAGAAGTCATTTCCTCCAATATCTCAATGCTTTCATCTTCTACTTCAATTGTGCCTTCAGCAATCTCAACCTCAATTTCCACGGGTTCTGACTCTGCAGATGGCAATGATTCAGTGATAACATTGGATGTTTCCGCAATTTTTCTTTTTTTTGTGTCACTTTTTCCTGTGTTATTTTCCTCAAGTGGAGCTGCATTTTCTTTGTTCCTGAAATATATAATATATGGATTTTTTTAAAACTCTAAAGCTAAAAAAAAAAATCCTACCAAGTCTTTCTAAATAATGTAACAAGCTGAAGATAAAATTTATATGGACAGAAAGAAAGGCTGGAGAACTTATACAACCCGATGTGGCACTGTGGGATAAACACTGATTGCGAACCACAAGGTCAGCCATTCAAACCCTCCAGTCCGTCCTCAGAAACCCTATACAGGGTCACTATGAGTCAGAACTGACTCAATGGCACTTACTAACAACAATGTAAAGCTATAGCAATTATGATGAGATGCTATTGTTGTTAAATGTTGTCAAGTTGGTACCGACTCACAGTGACCCAATTGGTATAGGTTTTCTGAAGAGCGGATGGTACGTTTGAACCACTGACCTTGTGGCTCAAACCGACCTTGAGGTCAAGTACTTACCCTAAGACAAGACACTGGTGAAATATTACACAAGTTGATATTGTGTAATATATCTTATGTAACTCAATTACTTTTTTAAAGGTCAAGTCACACTTATAAAAATGGAAGACTATACCATGCTCATGGGTAGGAATACTTAGAAAATGTCACTTAGAAATTGAGAAAATGTCAACACTACCTAAAGGAATCTATAGATACAAAGCAATTCCAACCCAGATTACAACATCATTATTTAAAAAGAGAGAAAAACTGATCATTAACTTTATATAGAAAAGAAAGAGACCTCGGATAAGCAAAGCACTGCTTGAGAACAACAACAAAGTTATGGGTCTCTCACTCCTTGATCTTAAAATTTACTACAGAGCCCCAGTAGTTAAAAAAGCCTGGTACTGATTCAATAGCAAAAAGATGGAGACAGTCTAAATATCTACCAATGGAAGAATATATCAATGGAACTGAATTAAACGCCACCAGAAGTAAATCCATCCATATACAGTTAAGCTGTTCTTTCACAAAGCATCAAAACACATTAAATGGTGGAGGAGATAGTCTTTTCAAAAAATTTGTTTTGGCTAACTGCAGTCAAGTTGGTTCTGACTCATAGTGACCCTGTATATAAGGTTTCTGAGGAGTAGCTGGTGAATTTGAACTACCAACCCTGTGGTTCACACTGACCTGGCAGTGCTTATCCTACAGCGCCAGACCAGGACTCCTATTTTAACAAATGGCACCGGTAAGATGAAAACTCCATTTGCAAATGCATTTCAACACCATATGCAAAAACAAACTCACTGTAGAATTTAGACATTGGCTACCCAAAATGGGAAGAATACAAAGGCAAGAAGTGACTGGCTTACAAGCTTTCAATAGGGAACCTAGCTCCAGAGGATATGGGGAAAGAGAGAACCTCCACTGAATTGTTTCCAACCTGTCTGGATTGGGTTAATAAAAGGTGAGGGGGAAAGGACTCCTGTGGTTCAATAGGGAATGACTGCTATCAGGTCTGACAGTAAGTATTGGAAATGTTTGGTAACATTAAATGTAAATGTTTGGTAACAAAAGAAGGGGAGTGGCAGGTTTTGCAGTCCAGGAGTGGAGATCCCTGGAACCATCAAGGGAGAAAAGCCAAGTACGAAGACCCTGTCAGAGACCCTGTCCAGAGAGGCAGTGACATAGGGATGGAGGCAGAGAAGATGATGTGGACAGAAGGAAAAGCTGGGGACTCTGGACTCAGGGAGAGAGAGGGGCTGTTTGCTGGCAGGAGTATGGGGTATACTCTTTGATTGTTTGCTGATGCATTCAGGGGATTGTGATGAAACAAAATAAGATAGGATAAATGTAAAGATAATGTTCCTCCATATAAACTAACACATAATTCACAATAAAAACTTAAAAAAAATAAGTGTGTTAAAAAAAAAACAAAAAAAAACTCACTGTGGATAAAAGACCTAAATGTAAAAAATGACAACTAAAGATCATTAATGAAAAACTAGGGAAAAACTTAAGGGCTCTATCTAATACATAGTATAAATACATTGTCAAACACTACTAAAAACACACAAAAAGTAGAAGACAAAGTAGATGACTGGGACCTTGTAAAAATTACACACTTATGTGTATTAAAGGATTTGCCAAAAGAGCAAAAAAGGGAGCCCACAAACAAGAAATAAAAAATTTGCAACATATCAGATAGGGGACTAATCTCTAAAATTTATAGAAAATTACAAAACTTCTACAAGAAAAACACACACAAACCCAATTAAAAAATTGGCAGAGGACTATCAGGCAGCTAACATACATATGAACAACTGTCATGATCATTAGCCATTAGAGAAATGCAAATCAAACAACATGAAATATTGTCTCACACTAGCATTAATAACAAAGTTCAAAAAAGCAGAAAACGGTGGAGCAGGCATGGAGAAACTGGGACTCTCCTATATTACCGGTGGGACTATGAAATGGTTCAACCCAATATATCCACAAGAAATATGAGCCATAATACGAGTAGATTTATGCACACCAATGTTCATAGCAACACTATTTACAATAGCAAAAAGATGGAGACAGCCTAAGTGCCCATCAATGAAGAGTGAATAAACAAACTTGGTATATACATACAATGGAATA
>NW_006408600.1:13465566-13475116 GCF_000296735.1 Chrysochloris asiatica
ACTTCAATCTTTTCTTCATTCGTTGTTGTTGGTTGGTAAGTGACATCAAGTCGGTTCCAAACCACAGCGACCCTGTTAAGGTTTCTTAGAAGCGGCTGATGAGTCTGAACCTCTGTTCTTACAGCTCAAACCACCCTTGCGGTCAAGTGCTCATACTATATATATTTACTTTGATGTACTTATTGGTTCATTGGTGAAGATTTTGTTTTCTTTGCATTAAGGTACAACCCACACAAACTGCTGTGGTCTCTGATCTTCATCAGTTAAGTATTTTTAGTCCTCCTCGCTTTCAACAAGCAAGGTATTGTATCATCAGCATATCTCAGATTATTGAGTCTTCCTCAAATTCTGATGCCATGTTCTTCTTTATATACTCCAACCTCTCAAATTATTTGCTCAGCGTATACACTGAATAAGTATGGTTGAAGAATAAAACCCTGGCACAAACCTTTCCTAATTTTAAACCATTAAGTGTCTCCTTGTTCTGTTGGAACAACTGCTCCTTGGGCTTTGTACAGGTTCCTCATGAGCACAATTAAGTGTTTCAGAATACTCATTCTCCACAATGTTGTCCATAGTTTGCCATGATCCACACAATCAAAAGCCTTTGTGAAGTCACTAAAGCACAGGTAAACATCTTTCTGGTATTCTCTGCTTTCAGCCAAGATTCCAACTGATGTCAGTCAGCAATGATAACCCTTTGTTCTATGACCTCATTTGAATCTGGCTTGAGCATCAGGCATTCCCTACCAATGTTCTGTTGCAACCATTATTTATCATCAGCAAAATTTTACTTTTATATAACATTAATAATATTGTCTGATGATTTCTGTATTCTATTAGGTGACCTCTCTTTGGAATGGGCACAAATATTGGTCCCTTACAGTCATGTGGCCAGGTAACTATCTTCTAAATTACTTGGTATAGATGATTTAGTGCCTCAAGTGCTACATCAAGTTTGTTGAAAGATTTTAATTTGTATTCCATCAATACCCAGAGCCTTATTCTTTGCCAGTGTCTTTAGTGTCCCTTAAACTTCTTCCTTCAATACCATTGGCTCGTGATCCTATGCTATCTCTTGAAATGGTTGAACATTGACCATCTCATTTTGGTACAGTGACTCTGCGTATTCCTTCCATCTTCTTTCTGTTTTTTCTTCCCTCCATCTTCTTTTGATGCTTTCTGCATCATTCAGTATTTTGCCCATAGAATTCTTTATACTTCAATTGATGCTTGAGTTTTTTTCTTCAGTTCTCTCAGCTTGAGAAATATGGAGCACGTTCTTCCCTTTAGTTTTCTGACTCTAGATCTTTGCACATTTCATTATAATATCTGACACCCCTTTGAAATTTTCTATCTAGCTCTTTTACCACCTCATTTCTTCCATTTGTTTTAGTATCTCTATGCTGGAGAGCAAGTTTCAGAGTCTCTCCTGACATTGATTTAGGTCTTTCGGTTCTTTCTTACCTTCTTAATGATGTTTTGCTTCCTTCCTGTATGATATCCTTGATGTCATTCCACAACTCTTCTGATATTTCGTCATTATTGTCTAATCA
The DNA here is from genome assembly GCF_000296735.1 of Chrysochloris asiatica. NCBI lineage: Eukaryota > Metazoa > Chordata > Mammalia > Afrosoricida > Chrysochloridae > Chrysochloris > Chrysochloris asiatica. The sequence goes on from NW_006408600.1 coordinate 13,467,123, forward strand.
TATATAGTCAATTTGATTTCTGTGTATACCATCTGGTGAGATCCATGTGTTTAGTTGCTTTTTATGTTGTTGAAGAAAGGTATTTGCAATGAAGAAGTCACTGGTTTTGAAAAACTCTTATGTGAGCTTTAACATCGTTTCTATCACCAAGGCCATATTTGCCAACTACTGATCCTTCCCCTATGTTTGCCTTTGCAACCTTTGCATTCCAATCACCAATAATTATCAATACATATTGATTGCATGTTTGATCAGTATCTGACTGAAGAAGTTGGTAGAATTTTTCAATTTCCTCATCACTGGCTTTAGTGGTTGGTGTATAAATAATAGTATTAACCGGTCTTCCCTGAAAGCTTACGGGTATTATCCTATTACAGACAGCGTTATACTTCAAGACAGATGTTGAAACGTTCTTTTTGATGAATGCAATGGCATGCTTCTTTAATTTGTCATTCCTGGCATAGTAAACTATCTGGTTGTCAGACTCAAAATGACCAATACCAGTCCATTTCAGCTCACTTATATCCAGGATATCGATGTTTATGCGTTCCGTTTCCATTTTTGACAACTTACAATTTTCCTAGATTCAAATACTTCATACATTCCATGATCTGATTATTAGTGGATGTTGGACCCCATCAGCCAATGAAGGTTCTGTAGGCTTTATTCTATTTGTGTCATCACGGTCAATTCTACTTTGAGGAGGCAGCTCTTCCCCAGTCATATTTTGACTGCCTTCCAACCTGAGAGGCTCATTTTACAGCATTATGTTCTTCATAATTTTACAATACTCAATATTCTCATGCTATCTGATAGTGTTCCACTGCTATTCAGAAAGTTTTCAGTGAATAAATATTCAGATGTACTCCATCTCTTCCTTCTTCCTAGTCAGTCTTAGTCTGTAAGTTCATCTGAAACCTGCCCACCATGTGTGACTCTGCTGTCATTTAAATACTGGTGGTATAGCTTTCAGAATCACAGCAACACTCAAAACCACCACAGTATGGCAAACTGACAGAATGAAATTAGTGAAACACAAAAGGACAAACAAATATTATATGAGACCACTATTGTCAAAACTCAAGAAAAGGCTATCAGACTAAAAGAAACATTACTTGATGGTTAACTGGGGTGGGCGGAAAGGTAGTATAATTCACTGACTAGAAGACAGACATATCACCTTGGGTGACTGGGAGGTTAATATATAAGAACAGGGAGGTCGGCAGAAGATTGATGAAGACAGAGAGGTATGTAGGATTAAAGGGGATAGAAGTAAATAGTAATATACACACAATCTTGGAACAATAATGTTTTGCTGGTAGACACATAGACTGAATGTGTAAAAGAGGATGAATCAGAGTATTTTCACAAATAAATGATTCTGAAAGAAGACACTTGTACATAGGTATTTACGTTTCCTGCAAACACAACTATCAATGTAGTGGAGCATTCAGTGGACAAAATGATGGATACTTCTTAGCCTGAGGGCACAGGACCATAGTCTCAGGGTACACCACCGTCAATTGGCATAACACAGTCTATGTTCTACACCCTACTTTGGTGAACAACCCCTGGGATCTTAAACGCTCATGAGAGGCCATCTAAATTGCAGCTATTGGTCTCGATACGTGCAGATAAAGAAGAGTGATGAGAATGGAAGATGCCTGGAATCAAGCAGTGCAACAGACTAATGGAACATATGAACATCAGTCTCCACGACTCTGAGACCAGAACTAGATGGTGTCCAGCTAACACTACCAACTTCTCTGAAAGAGATCACATTAGAAAGTCTCAGATAACAAGTGTGAGAAAATGTGAAACAAAACTCAAAATTAGTTTTGGGGGCGGGGAAAAAAAAAAGACTGAGCTTACTAGTCAGAAACAGACTGGAGGAACCGGAGACCTGAGACTATGGCCCTTGACCCTCCTTCAGGTCTGGAACGGAACTCATCCTCATGGCCCAATTTTTAGCCAAGCAGTAGATGGTATATGGGAGGACAACACTAGTATGGTATGTCCAATCATTCTAAATAAAAAGAGCAACATTTCTCTAAGGACAAATTTAAGATGGCATGGGAAGGTGGGCGGAATGGAAATAGGAACTACATGGAGGAAATGAGATAACTTCTATTTGCATGAAAATGAAAGGGTTTGCAATCATTTAAATGAACCAAAAAATAGGATTTATTGAATGTAAAACTGATGATCTCATCTATAAACTTTGTCTCAATTCACAATAAGTTAAAAAAACCAAAAACTGGAAGACAATATTTGCAAATACTTATCTGTCAAAGGGCTTTTATCCAGAGAATGGAAAGAATTTTCACAATTGGATAAAATCAGTAATAGAATGCAAACAACTGCTTAGACATAATTCTCTACGGATGTCTTGCTCTGCATATCTTGTAAACACTCACTGATAACTTTTATTCTGGTCTATCTTTTCAAAAATGTTTGCAGTACAGCACGAAAGACAGAGACAATGTCATCTTTTGGAGCCAAGGACACTTTTGTTTACAGTCCAGTATAATGAAGATAATGGTCCCAAAGGGGAAAAGTTCAAGCAACCTACTTTAAAAGATTTGGGTTTCCTAACCTGTAGATTCTTCAGCTATGCTGTAAACCACTGTACAAACAGAATCTACTAGAGTCACTCTGTTATCCCCAAATAAACTGAAGGGCAATGGAAGAACTAAACATTAATATGAAACTCATGCTGCGTGCTGCACTCAGTAAAACGCCTTTGCTTCTAACCCAAGAGTCTTTTATCATTTGCCAGCATGTGTGAAATGATGGGACATTAATTTGTTGGCTCAGAAAGTAGTATAAAATCTAAGACATTTCAGAGTTCTTGATAAAGAGGATAAGATACTGAAAGAGGCTTTAAAGAATGAGTAAAAGGATTAGAATCAGAATATAACCAAATTTTATGATCAACTGAGCAAATGTCGGTCCTCCATTTTACTGCATATGAATGAGGAGAAACTAGGAGAATGGTTGAAAGATGAGTATGGACAGTGTGGTAGTTAAGGTTTTGTATTAACTGGACTAGGGCAGGATTTTCAGTGGGTTATCCATTGATGTGTAGTTACGTCCATGAGATCTAATATAATGCAATCAGCTCTATGGTAAGTTCATTTATGAGCAGCCTATGAATGGAAAGGACGTTTCCTAGGGGATGTGGCCTACTTCCAATATACTGGACACTTACACAAAGCATGCTTGCTCTCTGTTGGGTCTGGATTTGACATCTGGCTTATTCTCTGACCTCCAGTTTTTTTAACTTGAGGCAGTGGCCTGCTCTGTTGTTGTTAAATGCTGTCAAGTCAGTTCTGACTCATAGCAACTCCATATAGGGTTTCCAAGGAGCAGTTCGTAAGCTTGAACTGCTGACCTTGCAGTTCAGCGCATTAACCCACAGCACCATACCAGGACTGCTCTAATTACCTGCCAATCCTGGAGTCATCAGCAACCAACCATCTTATCTGACGTCTGACCTGCTGATCTTGTTTTATCAGCCCTGCAACTATGTGACTCTTAAATCTCTTCAGCTTGACATCTAATCCACAGACTTGGGACTGACCACCTCTAAAATGTATGAGCCATTTCCCTGATATAAATCTCTCTTTATATAAACACATATACGCTTCACTGGTTTTGCTTCTACAGAATCCAGCCCAAGATATCTGTTATGGCCTTCTGGGGAGCTCCTAATGATCAGATGACTGATCATATGATGGAAGAAAACTTATGCTTGGTTACAGATGGTTCTGCACACTATGTAGGCACTCCTCCAAAAGTAGCCAGCAGCAGCCCTACAGTTCCTTTCTGGCACTAGCCCGAAGGGCAGTGAAGAGAAACACTTTCAATGGGCAAAGTGTTTAGCAGTGCACCTAGTTGATTGATTTTGCTTGGAAAGAGAAACTACCAGATGTGTGACTGTATACTGATTCATGGGCTGTGGTCAATGGTTTAGCTGGATTGTTAGAGACTTAGAAGGAACATAATTAGAAAACTTGTGACTAGGAAAAGTAGGGAAGAGGTTTGTGGATAGAGCTCTCTTGGATGGGACAAAAAAGTGAAGGTATTTGTGTCTCACGTGACTGCCTACCAAAGAGATACCTTGGCAGAAGGGGATTTTAACAATCAAGTGGACAGGATGACATGGTCTGTGGAAATGAATCCTCCTTCTCCAGCCACTCCTGTGATTGAACAAAGGACTCGTAAAACAGTGGCTATGGTAGCAAGGATGGAAGTTGTATGCATGGGCTCAGCAGTATGAGCTCTGACCCACCAAGGCTGAAGATATAAACCACTCCAGAGTGGCCAACTTGCCAGCAGCAGAAACCAACAGTGAGTCCATGATATGGGACCATTCCTCGGGGAGATCTGCCAGTAACCTGTGGCATCAGTTCCAACTCATAGTGGCCCTGCAAAGGGTTTCCAAGGCTGTAAATCTTTACAGGAGCAGAAAGTCTTATCTTTCTCCTGTGGAACGGCCGGTAGTTTCTAACTGCCGACCTTGAGGTTAGTAGCCTGTTTCATAACCACTATACTACCAGAGCTCCTTATATCAGACCAATTCCATCATGGAAAGAGTAACATTTTATTCTTATTAGAACACACATTCTCTCTGGATATGGATTTGTCTTCCCTTCACACAATGCTTTTGCCCAAATATCATCCATGGACTTACAGAATGCCTTATCCACTGTCATGGTATCCCACACAGCATCACCTTAGATCAAGGGACTCACTTCACAGCAAATGACGTGAGACAACGGACCCATGCTCATGGAAGTCCTGGTGTGGTGCTGTGGGCTTACACATCAGACTACAAAGACGTTTGAGCTGCAAGGTCGGTGGTTCAAACGCACCAGCTGCTACTTGGACCCCTATACAGAGTCACTATGGGTCAGAATCGACTCAACAGCACTTAACAACAATAACAACCCTGATCCTTGGAGCCCTGGTGTGGCACTGTGGGTTAATGTGCTGGATTGCACAGTAAGTCAGGTTAAACTGCAAAGTTGGTGGCGTTTCAAGCTCACTAGTCACTACTTGTAAACCCTATACAGGGTCGCTCGCTATAGGTCGGAACCAACTCAACAGCACATAACAACAACCACCATGGTCCTTGTCACCCTTAAAAGCAGCAACTTCCAGCGTAGTGGCTACTCAATGGGCTGCTAACTGAAGGGTCAGCAGTTCAAATTTACTAATAGTTCCACAGGAGAAAGGTGAGGCTTTCTACTCCTGTGAAAATTTACAGCCTCAGAAACCCTACACAAGGTCACGATGAGTTGGAACCAACTTGACGGCACACCACCACGTTCGTGATCACCCTTAAGCAGCTGACTTGATCAAATGATGAAATCATCTTTCAAAGCCACAATTACAATGCCAGTTAGGCAGCAATACCTTAGAGGGTTGGGACAATGTTTCCCAGAATATGCTCCTAACCAATGTCCAACATTAAGTGCTGTTTCGTCAATAGTCAGGAATCATGGGTCCTGAAACCAAGGGGTACATATGTGAGTGGCACTACTCACTATTAATCCTAGTGACCCTTGAAAGATGTTTGCTTGCTGTCCCTTTGTTCTTCAGGTCTTGACATTTTAGTTATAAAGGGAAGAATATTTCCAATTGGAGGCACAAGATTGTTTCCACTGAACTGAAAGTTAAGAATGCCCCCTGGCCACTCCTCTAGATCTAACAGGCAAAAAAGGAAGTGTTACTATATTGGATGGTGTGGTTGATCCTGACTACCAAGGTGAAACTGAGCTGACATTACATAATGCAGGTAAAGAAGATGTATGTGGAATCCAAGAGGTTCCTTAGAATGTCTCTTAGTACTACCATGCCCTGTGATTAAAGTCAGTGGTAAACTACAGCAACCCAATTCAGCCAGGACTAATACCCCAGACAACTTCAGGAACGACAGTTTGGGTCACCCCACCACATTCTGCTGAGGTGCTTGCTGAGGGCAAAAAGAATATAGACTGGGTTGTGGAAGAAGGTAACTCTAAATACCAGCCATGGTCACATGACCAATTCTAGAAACAAGGATTGTAACTGGGTTTTTTTCCCCTTGTATTTGCGCATCAAATATTTTTGTAAATGTGGTTAGTGTATTTTTGGTTGTATGTGTTAGTTGTATCATGTTAGGCTCAAGTATGCCTTTACAATTGGCTTTAGAGATTGAGGATTTAAGAAGATATGTACAGATGCTGAGTTGACATGGGGTGGACTATGATAGTTAAGGTTCTGTGTATGACTTGGCTGAACCAGGCTTCTCAGTGACTTGGCTGTTGACATGCAGTCCTCTCCCATGAGATCCAATACGATGTAACAACTCTATAATGAGGTCTGCTATAGAAACTGATCATCAATAGAAAGGAAGTTTCCTAGGGGGTGTGGCATGATTCTAATATAGTGAACACTTAGGTAAAACTTGCCCACTCTCTGCTGGGTCTTAATCTTGCATCTGGCTTGTCCTCTGACCTTCAGTTTTTTTAACTTGAGTGGTGGACTGCTCTATTATCTGCCAATCCTGGGGGTCATCAGCAGCCTGCCCATCTTGGTTCATTATCTGCACAAATAGATGAAAGCCTACAGCCTGACATCTATCTGATCAAAGAACTTAAGACTGATCACCTCTACAAATGTAAGCCATTTCCCTGACGCAAGTCTCTCTCTATAAACACATACATAAGCTTTGCTGGGTTTGCTTCTCTAGTAAACACAGCCTAACACAGACAAGGATAGCTGCTTAAATAGTGTACTTGTTGTTGCCAAACTTTCCTCTCTGTGGGACAGAGACGAAAGTTTGCAAAAACCAGTATACTTCCCTGACAATCTGATGGTCAGCCCTGTTCTGCCCCTATCATACCAACGAAGATTTACCCTAGGTAAAGGGGACAAAAAGTTTTACTCACTTTTCAAATAAGTTGAAGTAACATGTACCTAACATTGAGTGAAGAGAGAGAAATTTGCAACTATCTGTGAACTGGTAGCATGGTTGCTCCATACAGTAAGAACTGGACAATAAATCACAGGTCCGTTGCTCGGGACTGCCAGCTGCTCCGGGTTTCTATTTCCAACAAGACTTTAAAAAAGCTTTGGAAACCTTATACAGGGTGGGTATGAGTTGGAACTGACTTGACAGCACTTAACAATAACATGAACAATCTTTATGTTAAGAACCAGACAAAACCACGAAAGATGTTATCATAAGAACACCAAATGCCCCAGATTAAGATGCACTCTGCAAGTCAAGTCTGAGTCAGCCAAAAGGCATAAATGTCCTGCCCCCAACTAGAAAGCAATGTGGATATGTTGAATCCAGCGACCTCCTAAGCTGATATAGGGGTTATCAGTAACAATTACCTTTTTACTCTAACAAAGTATTTGGGACAGGCCAAAAACATTGGAGATTTGTTTGGTTACGCTACAGGCACAGCTTCTGCATTACTTGAAATCAAAAGTAAATATTCTTTGTTTGTTGGCATAGTCCCACATACACCCTGATTCTCTTACCCACTACCCTGTCTTCAAAAGGAAAGATAATTATAAAAGAAAGACAACTAAGGGTAAAGTAAACATCTCCCTATTTTAATGGAAGACCAAAGGTAATACATACCCATCCATACATGCAGGGGGAACCCTAGTAAAAGGAAGTCCTCGAACTTTTAATGGCTCTGCTACATATTAGTGCTGCTAGCTACAAATGTCCAACTCAATACCCAGTCCATGGGGAAAAGAACTACCAGCACTCAAATATGAAGTGTCTGAGTAATGTCCACAGTATAAGAGGGAGTCTAGCCTGACCTTGACCACCACTCGTCTGTCAGTATGTCGTACTGTGGTGATTTGTGAGTTGCAGTGATTCTGGAAGCCCTGCCATGGATATTTTAAATATCAGCAGGGGCACCCAATGGTGGACAGGTTTCAGATGAGCTTCCAGATGAAGACAGACGAGAAGAATGAGAGAC
>NW_006408600.1:13475537-13479630 GCF_000296735.1 Chrysochloris asiatica
CAAACAGCTTTGCAGTCTGGCGCATTAACCCACAGCACCACACCAGGACTCCATCTTAGGCATTAGTGAGCTGAAATGGCCATTTTGAATCTGACAACCACATAGTTTACTATGCCGGAAATGACAAAATGAAGAGAAATGGTGTTGCATTCATTGTCAAAAAGAACATATCCAGTTCAGTCATAAGGTACAATGCTGTCTGTGACAGGATAAATCCATGTGCCTACAGAGAAGACAAGTAAATACCACTACTATTCAAATTTACACACTGACCACTAAAGCCAGTGAGGATGAAACAGAAGAATACTGCTTCAATCTGAAATTGATGTATTGATGCAATGAAGACCTACTGATAATTACTGGTGATTGGAATGCAAAAGTTGGGAACAAAGAGGATCAGTAATTTGAAAATATGGCCTTGGCGAAAGAAATGATGTTGGAGATAGCATGATAGAATCCTGCAAAACCAATGATTTGTTCATTTCAAATACCTTTTATAAACAGCATAGACTATACACATGGACCTCACTAGACGGAACACAAAGGAATCAAATTGACTACATCTGTGGAAAGAGACGATGGAAAAGCTCCGTATCATCAGCCAAAACAAGGCCAGGGACAGACTGAGGAACAGACCATCAATTGTTCATATGCAAATTCAAACTGAAGCTAAAAAAAGTGAAAACAAGTACACGAGAGCCAATATATGAACTTGAATATATACCAGCTGAATTTAGAGATCATCTGAAGAACAGATTTGATATAGCTGTTCTAAAGATCGAAGACCAGAAGAGTTGCGGGATGACATCACCAAGAAAGAAGGAAAAGATCAAAATGGCTGTCAAAAGACTTTGAAACTTGTTCTCCAGCGTAGAGATGCTACTAAAGCAAATGGAAGAAATGAGAAGGTACAAAAGCTGAACAGAAAATTTCAAAGACCAGCTTGAGAAGATAAAGCCAAATATTACAACAAAATGTGCAAAGACCTGGAGTTAGAAAACCAAAAGGGAGGAAAACACACTCAGCATTTCTCAAGCTAAGGGAACTGAAGAAAAATTCAAGCCTTGACTTTCGTTAATGAAGAAATCGCTGGGAAAATTATTGAATGATGCAAAAAGCATCAAAAGAAGATGGAAGGAATACACAGAGTCACTGTAACAAAAGGAAATGGTCACTGTTCAACCTTTTCAAAAGGTAGCATATGATCAAGAGCCAATGATCCTGAAGGAAAAAGTTCAAGGTACCTTGAACGAATTGGCAAAGAACAAGGCACCAAGAATTGATGGAACACAAATTGAAATCTTTTGACAAAGTGAGGCAGCACTGGGGGCACTCACTCTTCTATGCCAAGAAATTTGGAAGACAATTATCTGACCAAATGATTGGAAGAGATCCGTAGTTTTGTACCCATTCCAGAGAGGTGACCCAAAGGAATACAGAAATCATCTGCCAATACCTTTGATATCCCATGCGAGTAAAGTTTTACTAAAGGCAATACAGAAACAGCTGCTACCATATACATTGACAGAGACTTACCACAGGTTCAAGCTGGATTAAGAGGACGTGGAACGAGGGATATCATTGCTGATGTCCAATGGATCTCGGCTGAAAGCAGAGAATACCAGAAAGATGTTTACCTGTGCTTTATTGACTATGCAAAGGCCTTCGAGTGTGTGGATCATTGCAAAGTACGAGTATTCCAGAGCACTTAATTGTGCTCATGAGGAACCTCTATGTAGATCAAGAGGCAGTTTTTGAACAGATCATGGGAACACTGAATAGCTTAAAATTATGAAAGGTGTGCAATAGGGTTGGATTCTTTAACGATATCTATTCAGCCTGTCTGCTGAGCAAAATATCCGAGAAGCTGAGTTATATAAGAAAAATGTGACGTCAAGATTGGAGGAAAACTCATAAACAACCTGCAATATGCAGATGATACAACCTTGCTTGCTGAAAGTGAAGAAGACTTAAAATACTTACTGATGAAGATCATAGAGCATAGTCTTCGGTATGGATTGTATCTCAATGTCAAGGAAACAGAAATCCTCACCACTGGACCAATAAACATTTTTATCAAAGGAGAAAAGATTGAAGTTGTCAGGGACTTCATTTTTCTTGGATCAACTATCAACACTCATGGAAGCAGCAGTCAAGAGACAGAATGATGTATTGCATTAGGCAAATCTGCTGCACAAGACCTTTTTCAAGTGTTGAAGAGCAAAGATGTCAGCTTGAGGACTAAGGTGTACCTGACCCAAGCCATGGTATTTTCAATAACCTCATATGCATGTGAAAAATGGACAGTGAATAATAAGGAAGACCTTAGAAGAATTGATGCTTTTGAGTTATGGTGTAAGAGGAGAATATTGAAAGTGCCATGGGCTGCCAAAAGAAAACAGCAGGTCTGTGTTGGAAGCAGTGCAGCCACAGTGCTCCTTGGAGGCCAAGATGGCCACACTTCATCTCTCATACTTCGGACAAGAGGGAACAGTTGCTGGAGAAGGCTATCATGTTTGGTATAGGGTTGAGGGTCAGAGTGAAAGAGAAAAGACCCCCAGCAATATGGAATGGAAAAGTGGCAGCATCAATGGACTCAAGCGTGGCAACAACTGTGAGGTTGGCCCAAGACCTGGAAATGTTTTGTAATGTGCACAGGGTCAGTATGGATCGGTACAGATTCGATGGCACCTAACAACAACAACAACATGTAGAGAAGTACAAGTGGAACAAACCATCCTGACATTGCCACCAATGATGAGTCAGCATTTAGTGCAAATGTCTGTAACTTCTGATGGCCAAAGCTTACGTTACATTATGAATGCCTTGTTGGTTGGCAAGTCAGAAACTTTAGTCTCAAAGGTCCTGACTGTAATTCATCATAGCAACCTCTAGAAGGAGCTGCAGATACACAAAATCAGACACCTTCTTACCAAGTAAACTTCTTGGACCTGTGCCAGTGGATTTACAATACTCAGTTTTCTAGCAGTCAAGGAAAACTGCATCTCTTTATTGCTCCTCTCCTGCCACCAAAAATGAGGTCCAGTAGCTTGCTTGGCCTTTTTAATTCTAGAGACAATATTGTATCAGTTGGGAATTCTACTTGATTCTGTCTATCAGCTACCCTGCAAAGGAGCATTCTTTAAGTGGGATCCCAACCAACAGGCTGTTTGGGAAGTTGTCCAGCAAGCTGTGGTACATTCTGTACCTTTAGGGCCTCATAACCCTAATCACCTCTTTGAGCTACTAGTTTCTGAGAAAAAGAATTTGTGTTTCAAGCTTCTGGAAAAAGAAGGCAGCTTTCCCACAAAGGTATTCTTTGGTTTTTAACTGGTCAACTTCCTGACAATTGTGAGGATGGTATACCATGAAGAATGATCAAATCTGTCTTACATGTACGGGCAAAATGCTCCTTAGAAGCAAAAAGCTCAAGACTCTGTCTCTTGAAATTTGGAGGGACCAGTCCCTGAAGTACATCATGCTTGGTAGAAGGTCACCAAAAAAGAAGTCCTTCAATCAGATGGATCGACACAATGGCTGCAACTATGGGCTCAGACAAAGCAACAATTATGAGGATGGCATAGGACAGGACAGTGTTTCGTTTAGTTGTACTTTGCTGTTGTTGTTATGTGCCATCGAGTTGGTTCCGACCCATAGCAATCCTGTATAGGGTTTCCGAGGAGCGGCTGATGAGCTTGAACCACCGACCTTACAGTTCAAATGGCTTTGCAGTCTGGCACATTAATCCACAGTGCCACACCAGGACTCCTTAGTTGTACTTAGGATCACTATAAGTCAGAATAAACTCTATACAGCACTTAACAAAAACCATCCAAATATATTGTCACATTATAGACTACTAGCATAGCCTTGTTATGAGTTGTGTCCTTCCAAAAATATATACTGAAGTTCTAATATGCTGATACCTATGAATGAGACTGTTTTTGAAAATAGGGTCTTAGACGATATTATCAGTTACCATCAGTTTATACTGGAATAGGCTAGATTCTAAATCAGTAAGTGGTGTCATTAAAAAAGATAAAACATTGAGGAGAATGAGTATTCTGAAACACTTAATTGTGCTCATGAGGAA
>NW_006408600.1:13480465-13482667 GCF_000296735.1 Chrysochloris asiatica
AACTGCAAGGTCGGCGGTTCAAGCTCACCAGCTACTCCTCAGAAATCATATACAGGGTCGCTATCAACTCAACAGCACATAACAACAACATACTCCCACAAAGATTAACAGCCTTGGAAACCCTATCCAGGGTCACTATGAGTCGGAACTTACACAACGGCACTTAAAAGCAACATCAACATAATCAAGATAAGCAAGACTTGGTGGTACAGTAGTAAAAGACTCAACACCAGTCCACAATAAGCAGAGCATATAACCTGGGCCACTTGGTCACCCTTGTGGGACTTAGAAGCAAGAAAAACAAATATGAACTTGAGGGTCAAGCGCTCAACAGGCTGTTGTTATTAGGTGCTGTCGAGCTGGTTCCCATTCACAGTGACCTTATGCACAACAGAATGAAACACTGCCTGACCCTGCACCATCCTCACAATTGTCATTAATCTTGAATCCACTGCTGCTGCCACTCTGCCAATATTAGGGGTCTTCCTCTTTTTCCCCAATCATCCACTTTACCTAGCATGATGTCCTTCTCCAGGGACTGCTTCCTCCTAATAATAGGTCTGAAGCATGAGAGATGACGTCTTGCCATCTAGGCTTCTAAGGGGCATACTGGCTGCATTTCTTCCAACACAGATTTGTCTGTTCTTCAATAATATGTACAAAATATTGAATGGTGCATAAAGCATCACAATATGATGTAAGGATTACATAGAGTCACTATACCAATAAGAAATGGTCCATGTTCAACCATTTCAAGAGGTAGTATGTGATCATGAGGCAATGGTACTGAAAGAATAAGTCCAAGGTGCAATGAAGGACCTGGCATAGAACAAGGCTACGGGAATGGATGAAATACAAATTGAAATCTTTCAACAAACTGATGCAGCACTGGAGAGATTCACACATCTATATTAAGAAATCTGGACGGTGGCTACCTGGTCAACTGATTAGAATAGATTCATATTTGTGCCCATTCCAGAGAAGTGACCCAACGGAATGCAGAAATTATTGGCTAATATTCATTAATAGCACAGTAAAGTAAAATTTTGCTTAAGATAATTTAAAAACAGCTGCGATAGTACACTGACAAGGAACTACCATTGGTTCAAGATGGATTCAAATGAGGATGTAGAAGGAGAGAGATCATTGCTGACGTCAGATGGATCTTGGCAGATAGCAGAGAATACCAGAAATACCTGTGCATTACTGATTACACAAAGGCTTTTGATGTGTGGATTACAACATGCTATGGAAAACATTGCAAAGTATGAACATTCCGGAACACATAATTGTGCCCATGAGAACTTGTATACAGACTAAGCAGGCACTAAAATCAGGAAAGATGTGTGCCGAGGTTGTAATCTTTCACCATATTTATTCAATCCTCATGTTCAGCAGAGAACCCAAGAAACTCAATTATATGCAGAATGTGTAATCAGGATTAGAGGAAGATTAATAAACTTGCATTATGCAGATGATAGACCCTTGTTTGCTGAAAGCCAAGAGAACTCATCCAATACAGTTGCACCTCAATGCAAAGAAAACAAAAATCCTTGCCACTGGACCAATAAACATCAAGATAATGGAGAAACCTATACTTATGGATGTAGCAGCTCAAAGTACCAACTGAGAGGGAAGGAGTCTTCACATCAAGTATCAATTCTAACCCGTATGTATACAAGGTAGACAGGGACGGACAACTTAAGACATCGGCTACCTAAAATGAGGGAGCGATAATGGCACAAAGTGACTGGCTTACAGGTTTTCAACAAATTTAAGAGAGTGCGGGGGAAGATACCGTCCCCACTGAACAGTTTTCATCTTGTCTAGTTGGGTCTGGTGAAAAGTGATGGGGATAAGATTCTAATGATTCAACAGTGAGTAACTGTTATCATAATTGTGACTTTCAAAATTGCAAAGGTATTTTAAGTTTTGTAACAAAAACGGGGGAGTAGTTTATCTTACAGTCCAGAAACAGAGGACCCTTAGGACCAACATGGGAGAAGAGCATAAGCAGAATGCAGTACCCTATCCAGAGAAGCAGTGACACCAGAAATAGAGGCAGAGATGGAGGCATGGAGAGAAAGAGCAGCGACTCTATAGATTCAATGAAAGAAAGGGACTGCGAACTGGCAGCCAGGAGGCAGGCTTGCAGAACGTGCCCTCTGGTGGTTTAAATTATTATATATGCCTGACTGTTTT
>NW_006408600.1:13504426-13509240 GCF_000296735.1 Chrysochloris asiatica
ATCTGGTTGAAAGAGATGGTGACAAGATTCGTATAATTCAATAGCAATAATTTTGACCAAGTGATGGCAATAAGATTCTTATGATTCAATAGTGAGTAATACTTATCATGACTAATTGCGACTGTCACAATTGTAAAGGTAGAAGCTTTGTATCAAAAACGGGGGAGTAGTTAATCTTACCATTCAGAAATAAAGAACCCTAGGACCATCAAGGGAGAAGAGCACAAGTGCAATGAGAGACCTTATTCAGTGAAGCAGACACACCAGATATGGAGGCAGAGATAGGGACATGGAGAGTGGGAGCTGCTGAGGACTCTAGATACATGGGAAGAAAGGGACTAAGAGATGGCGGCCAGGAAACAGACTTGCAGAATGTGCTCTTTGGTGGTGTAAATTATTATATATGCCTCAGTGTTTAAAAAGACAGCTAACGTGAACAAAGAGAAATACTGTTATCCGATGGTACATGGAGGGATTATAATCACTGTAATAAAATAAGGTTTATGATTTGTTGAATGTGAAACTGATGATCTGCCATGTAAACATTCACTCAATTCACAATAAAAACTTTTTAAAAAATAAAGAAAAAAAGAAGATGGAAAGACAACACAATATATCTATGAGAGAAAATATCCTAAGACTTCAAATTACACTTGTCATCTGTATTAATCCAAGCCCTTAAACCAATGTGGACCTTAGCAGTTACAGGTCCAAAAACTTCTCTTAGCCTGCTGAATATGGTAGATGTAAAATTTAATGTATTTGTATATGCAAGTGTTTGGAAAGGAAGGGTTAGGTAAGCAGATCTCTAAAATGACAGCTACTATTAATGGATTACTTTTCTTTCCAACCTAAAAACTCAGTATTTTATCTTAGACTATAAAGCCACCCTCACGCTCAAGACTTATTCCTCTTACACTTGAAAGAACAAGCAGACCAGTCTGGAGCAGCCAGAAGAACAGAAGATACTTCTTGAAAGAAAGACCAGCAAGAAAAAATTAAAAACAGTAACAGCAGTCTAGCTGACTACTACAAGAAGCAGCAAGTTGTTCCCCAGGGAGCCATCAAGCAAGTGGTCAGGTCCCCTCAAGGCAAACCCCCTTCCAAGACTGAAACTCAGTTGGAATACACTAGCAGCCATGTGGTCCTGCTGCTGACCAAACTGGTCACCGATAAGGGGAAGTGGGGGAAAACCAGCAATGACATTTTGAACAAAGGCATTTTGACCACATTCAATAAACTCCTGTTAACCTGGATTGAGACCTGGTTAACCAGCAGTATGATGATACTTGGGGACTCCTGGGCCCAGGGGCAGGGACGTGGCCCCAGAGGACTAGAACAGAGTGTGAAGCATCCAGCTGATATGAAGTGAGGGGAGATGCACAACAACACCCACACTTGCAGATAGTACCCATTTGACCTGGCATCAATGGCTGGATGATCAGAACACAACTAAAGGAAGAAAGAAGAGTAACCCACTACAAGTGGATGAACTTGACCTATGCTTGTGGATGCATGACAAAGAAGCAGACAAATCTCTACAGTGAGGATCATTCCCATCCCCTTGGTACACAGGGTCGACAGGAATGAGGAACTTAGACATTGGCTACCCAAAATAGGGGGACTACAAAGGCAAGAAGGCTTACAAGCTTTTTTGAATAGGGAACCTAGCTCCACAGGATACAGGGAAAGGTAGAATTTCCACTGAATTGTTTCCAACCTGTCTGGATGGGGTTGATAAAAGGTGAGGGGGAAAGGACTCCTGTGGTTCAATAGGGAATGACTGCTATCAGATCTGACAGTTGAGTGCTGGAAAGGTAAATGTAAATGTTGGGTAACAAAAGGAGAAAAATGACTGACTTTGCAGTTCAGGAGTGGAGATCTCTGGAACCACCAAGGGAGAAAAGCGAAGTACAAGACCCTGTTCAGGGATGCGGTGACACCAGGGATGGAAGCAGAGAAGATGACGTAGACAGAAGGAGTGGCTGGGGACTCTGGACTCAGGGAAGGAGAGGGGCTGTGTGCTGGCAGCCGGGGGGGCGGGGGGGCAGACATGTGGGGTGTACCCTTAGGTTGTTTGATGATGCATACAGGGGACTGCGATCATTGCAATGAAACAAAGTACAATAGGATGAATGTAAAGATAATGTTCACCCATGTAAACTAACACATAATTCACAATAAAAACTTACTAAAAAAAAAAAGACTTATTCCTCAATGCTTTCTACACATACCCACAATTCAGTTTGTCAAATGCCTAGAGTAGAGCGACCATGTATGAAAGCCCATAAACCCTGAAAGCTGGTATGCTAACTTTTTCTCGGTACCCACCATGTTTTCCCTTGATAAAGTGGAGGAAGAGACTAAGCAAATGGAATGATAACCAAAGCCCAAGTAGGATCAGGTCACAAGTTCAAACCCACCAGCCGCTCCTCGGAAACCCTATACAGGGTCGCTATGAATCGGAACCAACTTGAAAGCACCTAATACCAGGACTAGATAGCCCCCTATCAATCTGAAATGCTTCAACGCACCATGAGTTTTCCTCTTTTACTGCCACTCCTTCTATCAAGATATGGGGTGTTTTCCCCCACTCCTTGAATCTGGGTTAGCTCTGTGACTTGCTTTGACCAGCAGAATACCACCGTAATGATACTGGGTGATTTCTGAACCTAGTCCTAAGACCTTGTTGCTGTTGTTGTTGTCAAATGCCTTTGAGTTGGTTCCAACTTACAGCAACCCTATACAGGGTTTCCAAGGAGTGGCTGGCTGGTGGGTTTGAAATGCCAACCTGTGGTTAGAAATTCAGAGCTCATCCTAAGAGTTACACCAGGACTTCTGTAAGACCTTGCCGCTTTCTTTTTCACACTTTTGGAAACTACCTGCCAAATTGCTGTACTGAAAAGACCATGTGGAGAAAAGGGAAGCATCCCAGCCAATCATCAGTGCCAACTGTCAGGCAACATGAGTCAAGTCATGTTAGGTATTTCACATCCAACTGAACAAAGTCACAAAAGTGACACCAAATAATAAGTAGAGCAGAACTATCCAGCTAAGTTCCACCAACCCAACCCATAGGATCTTATATTATAAATTACTGACATTGGTCATTGAATCTGGAGATTGTTATTTAGCAATAAATAACTGGCAGAATGCTGATGCTCTTCCAGAGACACCTACAATCTTACTGGATAATCAGTGTATAGTATAACTGATTCCATGAGCAACTAAAGACTATATATTATACACTGAATTATTGTACTATAAAGCTATGCTCTTTAAATTTACTTACTTCGAAACATTAGCAGAAAATTTTAGCTGTTGGGAAGGCATATAGTACAATGAAGATTTTGGGAGTTAGATTTGGGCTAAGAGCTACATCTACTTACTGTCTATACAAGTACAATCAAGTCAACCTCTGTGAGCAAACTAGAAATAATGAGCTGGGAGATACGAGGATATGTGGAAATGAACATAAATAAAAAATGTTTTATTGTATTATTATAAAAATTCAACATATAGTACAGCCTTCCTATTTCCCAAAGAACTCTTCAGCGTATACTGTATGCCTATTTGGTTCACAAGCAATTCAACATGTTACTGTATAATTTATGGAGTCCTGGTGTGGCACTGCATAAAATGCACTGGACCAAAAGGCCGTTTTGAACCACAACGTCAGTGGTTCAAACACACCAGCTGCTCCTTGAAAACCCTAGCCAGGGTTGCCATGAGATAGAAGCAACTCAACAGCACTTAACAAAACAACAACTGTATTTATAGTGAAAACCACTGATGGTTGTAATCACAGTTTAGAACCTCTAAATGGTTCTAAATAGGCCTACCTGGGGAAATAACAGTATCCAACTGTTCTTCATTTCCCAATGACCTAATGAACTCAACAAAATGCTTCCCACACACAAGGCAAGCCAGTGTTACATGACATGTCCCACCATCTTGTGAAATTGCCAAGGTCTTACCCCTGGAAATACTAATTAATTACCATGAGGAGCAAAAACACCACAGAGAAAAGTTTTCCAGAGATTTAATCATAGATCTAATGAGGTTCCGTCCACAAAGCAGTCTCCTTAGTCTGTCTTCCTATGGAGAAGGGACGGCATTCTAATCCAGCACACTTCCTCAGCACACCACGATTTTATTACCCATGTCTCAGTTCTCTGTAGGAGAGCATGATATCCTCTTAAATAGCATGCAAGGATAAAACCATCCATTCACAAGTTTACTGAATACCCACAGCCACTGTGTGGTAGGCACTGCTGCTGTTGTTGTTAGGTGTCATCGAGTCGATAGCGACCTTATGCACAGCAGAATGAAACACTGCCTGACCCTGGGCCAACCTTGAGTCTATTGATGCCTAACACTTGGCCAATCCATCTCGTTGGGGGTCTTCCTCTTTTTCTCTGACCCTCCACCTTACCAAAAATGATATCCTTCTCCAAGGACTGGTTCCTCCTGACAATATATCCAAAGTATGAGAGATGAAGTTTGGCCATCTTGGCCCCCAAGGAGCACTCTGGCTGCACTTCTTCCAACACAGATCTGTTGATTTTATAGGCAGCCCATGGCACGTTCAATCGTTCAATATTCTCCTCCAACACCATAACTCAAAAGCATCCATTCATTTACAGTATTCACTGTCCAGCTTTCACGTGCATATAGGTTATTGAAAATACCATGGCTTAGGTCAGGCACATCTTAGTCCTCAAGCTGACATCTCTGCTCTTCAACACTTTAAAAAGGTCTTGTACAGCAGATTTGCCTAATGCAATACACGTGGTTCTATCTCTTGACTGCTG
>NW_006408600.1:13509340-13514372 GCF_000296735.1 Chrysochloris asiatica
AAAAGAAATTAAACAAAGTTCTCATTAGGCAAGCCTACTGCACAAGACCTCTTTAAAGTGTTCAAGAGCAAAGATATCATCTTGACGACTAAGGTGGTCTGATCCAAACCATGGTATTTTTAATAGCCTTCCATGCATGTGAAAATTGGACAGTGTTATTCTACAGAAAACCGTAGAAGAATTGATACACATTTGAATTACGGTGTTGGAGGAGAATACTGAAAATACCATGGACTGCCAAAGAACAAATAAATCTGTTGGAAGAAACATAGAGAGAATGCTTCTTAGAAGCCATAACAGCTACAGTTCATCTCTCATACTTCTGTCATATTATCAGAAGGGACCAGTCTCTGATGAAGGACTTCCTTGGTAATGTGGAGGATGACAGAAGAGGAAGACCCCTAAGGAGATCGACTGACACAGTGGTGGCAGCAACTGGCTCGAGTGTAACAACTGTGGCAAAGGACAGGGCAGTGTTTCGTTCTGTTCTGCATAGGGTCACTACGTGATGATATCGACTGGAAGACACTTAACAACATAACACAGTCATGTAATACCATGTTCATTACTGTTGCATGTGATCAAAGTCTCTGGTTCATAACAATGCTACAGACAAGAGTAGAACTGTCCATTGCGTCTCTTAGGTTCCAATCTTAGGGGAGCTGAAAATAAAGCCTTTTCTTGTTCAGAGTGGAGAAATAGATAGGTTTAAATAGCCATCCTTTCCGTTTACAGCCAAGTTCTTTACCACTGCATATAGGGGCTCCTATAAACTTATTAGAATGCTAAATTAAGAAAATAGTCCACAGGCTATTTTTTCATAAATAAAGTTTTGTTGACACATTCATACCTGTTTATTTTCACGTTGTATATGGCTGCAGTCATGAGTAGGTGTAACAGAAATCTATGGCTTAGAAGCCTAATGTATTGCAAATGCAACTCTTTATGGAGTCCTGGCATAGCACTGTAGGAAAAACACTGAACTGTCGGCAGTTCAAACCCACCAGCCGCTCCTCAGAAAAACCCTATACAGGGGTCACTATGAATCTGAACAGACTCGAAGGCACATAACTTATATGTGACTCTTTTGAGAAAATCTTTGCCAACCCCTAGCCTAAATTTAAAAAACAAAACCAAAAACAAAGACCCTAACAATACTAAAGTGCTGGTAAATATGTGGCAAAACTGGCTCTCTCCTGCACTGCAAATGAAAATGTAAATGACACAAACAGTTTTTTAAAACTACCAGAGTACTTTCTAAAGGTAAACTTACAACTACCACAACATGGCTCCTGGAGTGGCGCTGTAGGCACAAGGTCAGTGTGCACCACAGGTCTTAGGTTCAAACTCACCAGCCATTCATCAGAAATCCTACACAGAGTTGCTATGAGTTGTAATGGACTTGATGGCATTTAACAACAACATTCTATGCCTAACAGAAATCAAAGTATATATTCATTCAAAGACTGGATACACAAAATTTCACAACTTTATTCTAATAGTAAAAACTAGAAGACAACCCAAATGTCCATCAACTGGTTATAGAGAAATAGACTGAGGTAAAAACCCTATGGACTACAAAGGCAAGAAGTGACTGGCTTACAAGCTTTCAGAAGGGAGCCTAGATCCAGAGGGCATGGAGGAAGGTAGAATCTCCACAGAGACGGAGCTAATGAAAGGAGATGGGGATAAGTCCCTTGTGGTACAATGGTGAATAATTATTACCAGGACTGACTGCAAGGGTTGGAAATGTAAAGGTAGACGTTTTGTAGCAAAAGGAGGGGAGTGATTGACTTTGTAGTCCAGGAGCGAGGTCCCTGCAACCATCAAGGGAGAAGAGCAGAGTGTGAAAGCCTACCCAGAGAAGCAGTGACACCAGAGACGATGACGTGGAGAGATGGAGCAGCTGGGGACTCTAGACCCAGAGTGGGAGAGGGGCTGTGTGCTGAAGATTGGGGGGCAGGTTTTCAGGGTATACCCTTTGGTTGGTTGAAGATGCATGGTGGGACTGTAACAATGGCAATGAAATGATATAGGATGAATGTAAAGTTAGTGTTTTCCCATGTAAACTATCACATAATTCACAATAAAACATTAAAAAAAAAAAAAAAAACCTACGGATTTTAATCTGTAGACGGTGCTGCCATTAAGTCAAAATTGGCTTGTTGACAACAATACTCCTATACTATGGAATACTGTTGTTGTTAAATGCAATAGAGTTGGTTCTGACTCATAGCAACCCTGTATAGGGTTTCTAAGACGCCATTGATTGATTTGAACTGCCAGCTTTACAGCTGGTTCGTGGTTAGCAGTCCAGTGCTTGTCCTACAGTGCCACACCAGGAATACTACCTGGCAATTAAAAGAAAAAAAGATGGTGATACCCAAATAACATGAACAAATCTCTAAAGCATTATGGCACACGAAAGAGTTAAACACGCAAAGACTACATACTGTATTCCATGTATGTTGTTAAGTGTCCTCTAGTTGGTTTTGACTCATCGTCACCCTGTTTAAAGGTCTCCAAAGCTTTTAAATCTTTGAGACGCTGAAAGTCTCATCTTTCTCCCATGGAGCAGGGGGTGGGTTTGAAATGTTGACCTTGTAGTTCACAGTCCAATGCTTATCATCACAGTTCATACAAATGTCTATTTTCGCTGCTGTTCTTAAGTACCACTGAGTCGGTTCCAACTCCTAACAACTTTGTAGAGGGGTTCTGGAGTAGTGGGTGGTGAGTTTGAACCAACCTTGCAGTTCAAACCAAGCTTGTGGCCCAGCACTTAGCCTATAGTATCACAAGAGGACTCCAAGTCCACGTATAGGAAATTCTAAATAAAACAGATTTACAGTGACTCCCTGGGGTCCTGGATGACGCTGTATGTTAAGCACTGGACCACAAGGTTGACTTGAACTACAAGGTAGGAAGTTGAATTTCACCAGCCACTCCTTGGAAACCCTACTGGAATCAACTCAACAACATTTAACAACAACAGTGACTCCTGGTATGGTGCTGTAGGGTAAGAACTGGACTGCTAACCACAAAGCCAGTGGTTCACACCTACCAGCTGCTCCTCAGAAACCCTATACAGGGTTGCTATGAGTCAGAACCAACTCAACAGTCTTAACAGCACAGTGATGTTGTTGTTATGTGCCGTGGAGTCAGTTCCAACTCATAGCAAGCCTGTACAGGGTTTCCGAAGCTGTAAATCTTTATGGCAGCAGAAAGCCTCATCTTTCTCCCACGGAACTGCTGGTAGTTTCGAACGACTGACCCTGAGGTTCACAGCCCGATTTGTAACCATTACACTACCAGAGCTCCTAAACAGCACAGTGATAGAAATTCAGATAACTGGTTGCTTAGGGCTGCAGATCAGTATCAATTACAAAGAATTATGAGAAAGTCTTTTAAGGTATTAGCAATGTCCCTATATCTTGATAGTGATGAAAGTGACACAACTGTATCCAGTGGCCAAATTCATCAAGCTCTATAAGTGAAACGAGCAAACTGCATTGCATGTAAACTGTTGCTTAACGAAGGAAAAATCCATAAGGCTGCTTCCTAAAAAGTAACAGAAACATTTCCACATGATCTTTAAGTAAACACTGTCAGTAAAGCAAAATATGACCCTAGTAACTTTTTCCGTGTCACTGAAAACATTTAAACTGTATTTTGAAAAAAAAAAACTTCCATACGGCAAATGTTTTAAAAGTCTTTTCTGTAGCTCTACTATCAAAGCAAACAAGTTCTACAAAATTCATCTCGACTTCATATACCTTGGATCAAGGTCTGAAACCATGAAGATCTCTGCGGTGTTTGGAGTGCTTCTCATGCTCTTTGTATTGACTAACAGCTCTGATGATGTGTCTGTACCTTGTAGTGAACCGTGGCTCCTGGTCAAAATGAGACAAAAGCCCTATGTGAATTACCTGTACCTCCAAGTACATACACTATACCTAGGAATCAGGTTACTGCTGGATTTACTTAAGTTCTTCTACTCTTGTGGCATCCAATTTTATGAATGCCAGCTGGATATTCTCAATGAAAGGCCAGTGACATATGAACCATTGTCTTTAAATTTCATTGCTTATGTCCCAATACCATGTAATATTAAAAGGCTGTTTTTATTTACCTTTCTGTTAGAAATTGAAATGGCTAATAGTTATGCATCCCAAAGTTCAGTGAACAATAATAACTCAAAATCATCTAAAGTAGAAAATACAGAGATTCATATAAGAGTGCTATTTGAGAAAAAACATCTCTTTTGGAACATGTAAATATTTTATGGAATAGGGACTAAGCTAATAATCCTGGAAGATGAACTACTTTGCTAAATTTGGTACTATGCATGGCTGCCTGAGAAGTTACCTACCTTTTAGAAGTTGGATATCATAAAAAAAAAAAAAAAAAACAAAACTCAATATACAGTTGTCTTCAATAGTCCATTTAACCACAACAAAATTAACCTATTTAGTCTATTAAATCACATATCTTTGTTGTTATTATTTTCCAAGGAAAATAAATAATTGAGACTATTCCTCTGATAAAAAATATTTGCTCCATTACCACCACCACCACTATGAAATCAATACCCATACTGGAATGCTCCAATGCTAAATTAACTTTCTGCTTTAACTCCAACTCCCAAGGTTAACATTTTATATCAATAATAAAAATAATTGAAATGGCTTAATTAAAACTAAGTAAGGACCAAAGCTTGTTGTTGTTAGATGCCATCGAGTTGGTACCGACTCATAGCGACTCTATGCACATGCACAACAGAACGAAACACTGCCCGGTCCTGGGCCAACCTCACAATTGTTGCCACACTTGAGCCCACTGATGTTGCCACTTTGAAAAACCATCTCGCTGGGGATCTTCATCTTCTTCTCTGACCCTCCACCTTAACAAACACGATATCCTTCTCCAGTGACTGGTCCCTCCCAACAATATGTCCGGAGTTAGAAGAGACCAAGTTTGGCCATCCTGGCCTACAAGGAGTACTCTGGCTGCACTTCTTCCAACACAGTTCTGT
>NW_006408600.1:13514472-13515672 GCF_000296735.1 Chrysochloris asiatica
AAAGCCTTTGCGAGTCAATAAAACACAACTAAACATCTTTCTGATATTCTCTGGCACCAGAAAATGTTCAATTTCTTGTCAGAAAAGTTTATAATCTGTCATCAAACTAATTTAATACCCATTAGGAGAAATGGATCTATGGATGACTACAGTTCAATTATTCTTAACAGCTAATTTCATCCTTCAGCCAAACCAACAAGTGAGTGGATTAAATGATTTTGCCCTTATGTGAAACTGATTTTACCAAACTGCGCTTTGATGTCATGACAATCACGGCAGTTCAAACCCACCTGTTGCTCCTCAGAAACCCTATACATGGTCACTATAAGTCAGAATTAACTCAGCGGCACTTAACAACATAAAAAAAGGACTCCTGGTGTGGTACTGCAGGATAAGCTCTGGGCTGCTAACCACAAGGTCAGTGGTTCAAATCCACCAGCTGTTCCTTGGAAGCCCTATACATGAACCAATTCCGCTAACTAACAACATAAAGAACCAAGAGACCATCACAGTAACAACAGTTTGCGTTTGGAACACGATCTGCCAAATACCATGCTAAGCACTTTATATGCATTTAAAAAAACACAACAACACATAACCTATTTTATAACCCAGAATAATCTATTGGAGTTCTTTCTCTTATTGTAGTGGGTGATGAGCTACATTTAGCCCAGCTTCCAAGTATATAGACCCTAAATACCAATTTCCTCACTTATTTTAAACCAGAAGTCACCTCAAATCCCTTTTTGATTACTTGGCAGAAATAGTTAACATCTTAAAACCAACAAAAGGATTATAGGGATCCAGAGTACTCCTCCTTCTTAAAAGATGTTAGAAGAATCTGCTTTGTCTTCATTCTATTAGCTACAAAAGATGCTACTTTATTTACTCTTAGAACAAGAAAAAGAAATCAAGTACAAATGAAAGACTAGTGAGTATCCACAAGAATTTTTACAGTAAAATATTCTTAATTCCAAACTGTCAGTTCTTCAAGGACTGGTGAAAATGACTAAATATGACTATCTGCAGCCCACTAGAGGAGTAAGTACTTACCTGACTTCCAGGGCTTTGATGGCTTCTAGCATCTGTAGAAACTCTGCTGCTTTCCATACATCATTGGCTTCTTCTTCTCCTTGTATCATTAACTTTGCTGTATATGTAAATTCAATTAAATGACGAAAGGCCATTTTACTGACACCT
>NW_006408600.1:13517896-13518545 GCF_000296735.1 Chrysochloris asiatica
GGTAAACATCCTTCTGGTATTCTCTGCTTTCAGCCAAGATCCATCGGACATCAGCAATGATATCTCTCGTTCCATGGCCTCTTCTGAATCCAGCTGTTTCTGTATTACCTTTACTAAAACTTTACTCACATGTGATATCAAAGATATTGTCCAATGATTTCCGCATTCCGTTGGGTCACCTCTCTTTGGAATGGGCACAGATTGGGATCTGTTCCAATCAGTTGGCCAGATAGTTGTCTTCCAAATTCTTGGCTTAGATGAGTGGGTGCCTCCAATGCTGCCTCACTTTGTTGAAAGATTTCAATAGATTAATTTAGTTGTGATTAAATGGACTGTTGATAACAATTTATATATTGAGGTTTTTTGGGGGGGTGACATGTAAAGCTTATTTTTAATAATGCTACAACATAGGACAGAGTTGAACTGCTCCTTAGGGCTTCCAAGGCTACAAATCTTTACAACAGCAGACTGTCTCATCTTTATCCCACAGAGAGGCTGGTAGATTTGGACTGCTGACCTTGTGCTTAGCAGCCCAATGCTAACTCACAATTGTAAAAACCTTTATTGAGCAAAAATATCAAGAGAACAGCAACAAAAAATCAAAACGTGAAGCTGCTGTTTCTTAGACTACTGTTTCTAGGACTATATA
>NW_006408600.1:13519740-13520664 GCF_000296735.1 Chrysochloris asiatica
CTTTGCCTCATATATAGAAACCAAAGACTAGTTGTTACCAGGGATGGAAGAGAATTTGTGTTTAGGGAGTATTAAGTGTATGCCAATCAAAGCAAAATGATGTGGGAAAGGAAGGCAAGGATGGTTACACAACTTGAAAAATCCAATCAATATCACTGAAATGAACATGAAATTGTTGAAATGGTGTGTGCTTTGTTATATACAATTTAAACACCCTCAACATAGAAAAAAAAAAGAAAAACCCTAACAAACTGAATTTAGCAACATATAGAAAAAGAACTCAATGGGATTTATCCCAGGAATGTAAGGCTTAACACATAAAATTTAAAACAATGCATTATACCATATTATTAGCATAAAGGATAAAAATGGGGGTGTAAAATAAGAGGGTATAAATTACTAACCACGTTATCTACATTCTAGAATATACACAACTAACTTTATCACTTACAATTTATCTAAGTATTATTTTCCTTTACAAATGTACTTTTGGGTGACATATAACACTAGAAAAAAATGAGCCCAGGTGGTATAGCTGTTACGGTGCTTTGCTGTTGTTAAGTACCTTCCATATGGTTCTGACTCATAGTGACCCTGAATAGGGTTTCCAACGATCCAACCTTGCAGTTCAAACCAACCATACGGTCTAGTACATTATTTGACAGCACCATATTAGGACTGCTACAGAAAGGTCAATGTTCTACAGGAGAAAAGACCTAGCAATCTGCTCCTGTAAAGACTGTTGTTGTTAAGTGCTGTCAAGTTGATTACACCTATAGCAACCCTGTATAGGGTTTTCAAGGAGTAGCTGGTGAGCTTCAACCACCGAACTTGCAGTTCAAATGACTTTGCAGTCTGACACCAGAACTCCAGCCCAGGAAACCCTACGGGACAGTATACTCTGTCTTACAAAATTGCTATGAA
>NW_006408600.1:13540058-13541193 GCF_000296735.1 Chrysochloris asiatica
TGAACAATTTCACATTTTTCACATTAAAGGTTCTGCTTCCACAAATGACTGTCATCTGTCTCAATTCCACAACATCTTCCTATAAAATCAAAGCCTCTTTTCAAATTTACAATCCCTGACAGGGACAGATTACCCAGGAAGCAAGGTAAGCATGGGCTTATTTGTTTACTTACTAATCTGTAGTTTTCAGCACAAAGAAAACCATGTAAATTGTTCACTACAGATTAGAAAATAAACACAGTTTAAGTTCATGCTTACCTTGCTTATTAGGTAATGTGTCCCTGTTTAAATATATTTGGTAAACTATTACATATCAAAGAGCTCTGGTAGTGTAGTGGTTATGAGTCGGGCTGCTAACCTCAGAAACCCTATGCAGGGTCACTATGAGTAAGAACAGACTCCACAGCACACCACCACCATTACATATCAAACATGCTTCCTTTCCTGCCAGAGAGACTACAGCTATGCCAATTTAGCATCAAAATGTATTCCTCAAACCTCGGATTTTCTAGTAGCTTCCTTGCCTTTATTTCTAAAGGCTTAATCACCTTCCTTTCTAAAGGCTTAATCACTTTACTTCTGGTTATACAAATACTACCATTCTTAAAAGTCCAACTCTAATGCTGCATGTTCAAGGAAACTTTTAATATTTCCTCTAGGTTGAGTTCTGTACCTGTCACCTCACAATATTCAGCACTGTACTTCCTAAAATGCAGTCCCACAAAGTAGGAATAAATCAGTAAATTCCAGAATGCTATCTTTGTGCTTCTAAGCACTAATGTCAGGGGAACAACTCAAGAGGTTATGGTATAAGAAGCACCACATACAGGGGGCTTCAAATACTCTGTAGAAAAGTTTCATTATCTTTCAATTCCATTTTCCAACAGACTTTTTGAAGCTTTTTGAACATATATATATGTTGTTGTTAAGTGCCGCCGAGTCAGTGCCAACTCAGAGAGACCCTGCATAGGGTTTCTGAAGAGCAGCTGTTGTTGTTGTTATGTGCCATGGAGTCGGTTCCAACTCACAGCGACCCTGGACAGGGTTTCTGAGGCTGTAAATCTTTACAGGAGCAGAAAGCCTCATCTTTCTCCCGCGGAACAGCTTGTGGCTCACAGTCCAGTGCTGATCCTTC
>NW_006408600.1:13541763-13545429 GCF_000296735.1 Chrysochloris asiatica
GCACATAACAACAACTATATATATATATACACACACACACACATACACACAGTTCAAATTGGTTGTCAGGCCACTAAACTAGTAATGCCTGCCCAAGTAAGGAAAGCACTGGTAGATGGTGGCAAACATTTTATTTCCTATAAAAACTAATTTGGTAATTTATAAGCCTCAGCCCAATTTCTCAGCAACCCCTTGTTGCTGTTAAGTGCCATCAAGTCAGCTCCGACTCACTGTGATCCTATGCATAACCGAAAGAAATAATGCCCACTTCTGTGCCATCCTCACAATCTTTGTTATGCTTGAGTCCATTGCTGCTGCCACTGTTCAAATCCATCTCATCGACCCTCCACTTTACCAAGCATGATTGTTTTTCTCCATAGACTGGTAACTTTCTGATTAACATGTCCGAAGTATGAAAGACCAAGTCTCTCCATACTGGCTTCTAAGGAGCATCTGGTTGTACTCTTCCAACACAGATTTGTTTGCTCTTCTGGGAGTTACTTTTAGTAATTTTCACTAGCATCATAACTCAAATGCATCAATTCTTCTGTAGTCTGCCTTATTCACTATCCAACTTTCACATGCATGATGTGGCAATTGAAAATACCATGTCCTCAAACTGATATTTTTACTCCTGAGCACTTTAGAGAGGTTTTGTGCAGAAAATTTGCGTAATTCAATGTACCCTTTGGTTTCTTGACTGATGCTTCCAGAAGTCTTAAAAATGGAACCAAGCAAAATGAAGCCTTTAACAATTCCATTCTTTTCTCCATTTATCATGATGTTACTGGTCCAGCGGTAGATTTGTATTTCCTTTACATTGAAATGTAACCTATAATCCAGTTTCTCGGATATCTGTCCAGAATACAGACAGTAAGTATGGTGAAAAAATACAGCCCTGGTACACACTTTCCCTGATTTTAAATCATCTTGGACTAGATATAGGTTCATGAGCACAATACGAGAAGTTGGGTTCTATGAAGAAAAACGTGGCATCAGGATTGGAGGAAGACTCATTAACAACCTACGATATGCAGATGATACAACCTCGCTTGCTGAAAAGTGAAGAGGACTTAAAACATTTACTGATGAAGATCAAAGAGCACAGCCTCCGGTATGTATTACATATCAATGTCAAGAAAACAAAAATCCTCACCACTGGACCAATAAACAACATTCTTATCAACAGAGAAAAGACTGAAGTTGTCAAGGACTTCATTCTTCTTGGATCAACTGTCAACACTCACGGAAGCAGCAGTCAAGAGATCAGACAACATATTGCATTAGGCAAATCTGCTGCACAGGAACGTTTTAAAGTGTTGAAGAGCAAAGATGTCAGCTTGAGGACTAAGGTGCGCCTGACCCAAGCCATGGTATTTTCAATAACCTCATAGGGATGCGAGAGCTGGACAGTGAATAAGGAAGATTGTAGAAGAATTGATGCCTTTGAGTTATGGTGTTGGAGGAGAATACTAAAAGTGCCATGGGCTGCCAAAAGAACCAATAGATCTGTTTTGGAAGAAGTGTAGCCAGAATGCTCCTTAGAGGCCAAGATGGCCAAACTTTGTCTCTCATACTTTGGACATATTGTCAGGAGGTAACAGTCGCTCGAGAAGGATATCGTGTTTGGTAAGATGGAGGGTCGGAGAAAAAGAGGAAGACCCCCAACGAGATGAATTGGCCAGGTGGCAGCACTGATGGACTCAAGTGTGGCAACAGTAGTGAGGTTAGCCCAGGATTGGACATTGTTTTGTTCTGCTGTGCATAGGGTTGCTATGAGTCGGTTCCGACTCAATGGCACCTCACAACAACAACATGACCACAATTACAGTGTTCTGGAATACCCACTCTTTGCCATGTTGTCCAGAACCCACCTTGAACCTCTGGCAGTTCCCTGTTAGTATACTGCTACAGCCGTTTTTGAATTATCTTTAACAAAATATTAATGATACTGTTTGATGACTTCCTCATTTCATTAAGTCACCTTTCTTTGGAATGGGCACAAATAAGGATCTCTTACTCCTTTTATAATAGATGTGTGCAAGAGAGCACAATTTTTTAAGCAAGTTTCTATAGAAAATGTTATTATGAATACCTTCAGCCGAGTCTTCATCCTGACAGCTATGCTTAGCAAGAAGAAAAGGGGGCAGCATTCTGACATGGCTCTGCTGCTATGTGCCCCAACTCACAGCAACCCTGTATAGCGTTTGCAAGGCTATAAATCTTTACGGGAGCAGAAAACCTCATCTTTCTTCCACAGAGCAGTTGGTGGATTTGAACTGCTGACCTTGTGATTAGCAGCCCAATGTGTAACCCATTACACTACCAGGGATCTCTAATCTTAGGAAATTCTCCCAATAGATGGAAACTCCTATTTAATGTAGGATGTTCTGTCCTCAATACTAGGGGATAAATTATCTGGACATGAGAGTAAAGCAGCTCTTCGAGAGAAACTAGGTACTCAATGGCAACCTGATGTGGTACTGTAGGATAAACACTAGACTACAAACTGCAAGGTCAGCAGGTCAAGCCCACCAACCACTGTTGGAAACCCTACACAGGGTTGCTATGTATCGAAACCGACTTTATGTTACACAACAGATGCTAACCGACCTGTAGTTTCAGGAAGGGAGAAAAAAAAGTGGGTTTAGAAAACTGCAGGTTCAGGGCAGGAGGTGGCTAAGTGTTGAACACCAGATTTAATATCTGTTGAAGATTTGATGTGATGTAAATCTAAGCCAGAGAGCTAAGCTAGGTCAGGGCTTTGAGCAGGTTCACTCTGATTCAACTCCTGCTGAGAACTTGCCCTTCCACCCCACATACAGAGAATCAGAATCTACATTTTATTAACAAGTTGCAAATTTTCAGCAGGGGGCCTAGTGGGATGAACTGGTTCAGAGTCCTAGCTGGGATGCACCTGGCTGTAAGGACAATTTTTATCTTATGCCAAGGTTGAACCTATAGTTGTAATCTGAGGTAACTCACCAGGAACCAAGAATGCATGGAGATGCCTAGCTCAGCTTTAATCTAATGAGAGTTTATATTCACAGAGCATATTACAATTGAAAGTTCATTTACACACACATTGTTCTCTTTTACAACACTCTAAAGCAGTAATTCTCAACAGCAGCTGCACACTGTAATCTTACTAATGCAGTGCTTCTCTAGGAATCGTTTGAGGATTTTATTAAAAGTTGATTCAGAATCAGTAGGTATGGGGTACAGCCTGATGCATTTCTAACAAACTCCCAGATAATGTAAAATATTTAATGTGTTCCACTGCTAACCAAAGGTTTGGAGGTTTGAGTCCACTCAGGCACCTCAGAAATCTGTCAATCTACTTTCAAAAAATCAGTCACTGAACAAAACTAATGACTCAACTCCCATAGCAACTGGTTTAGAGAATTTATAAATATAAAGGCCTGGATCTCACCTTACAATTAACCTGGAGCTAAGGCCTATAAAGTACACCTAAGAATGAGAACCACTGCTGTAAATCCTTACTCATATTTTACAGATTGTTCCAGTTCTGGCGAAAAAGGAAAAAGCACATTCCACTCAACTCTATCTCACCCATGAATTACAACTCAAAGCCCTGGGCAGAATACATGAAACAAATACACAAGGACTTTGAAAAATATATGGAAGCAAGCACACCGGAGAGAG
>NW_006408600.1:13546039-13556840 GCF_000296735.1 Chrysochloris asiatica
TTATTGGTCCATTGGTGAAGATTTTTGTTTTCTAGACACTGAGATGCAATCTCAACAGTAAATGTTTTAAATCCTCTTCACTTTCAGCAAGCAAGGTTGTTATCATCTGCATATTGCCAGTTGTTAATGAGTTTTCCTCCAATCCTGATGCCACGTTTTTTCTTCACAGAACCCAGCTTCTTGGATTATTTGCTCAGCATACAGGCTGAATAAGTATGGTTAGTCAAAGAATACAACTTTGTGGTACACCTTTCTTAATTTTAAACCATTCAGTGTTCTCATGTTCTGTTGGAACCACTGCCTCTTGGTCCAGGTACAGATTCCTCAAGAGCACAATTAAGTGTTCCAGAATACTTATACTTTGCAATGTTGTTCAGAGCTTATCATGATTCACAATAGACCCCCTGCTTTGTCCAGGGCTTCAAACTGGTTAGGACCTACATTTAACGTAACAATCACCTGGGAATCTTATTAAAATGTAGATTCCAATTCAGTGTCTCTAGGATGGCAAATTCTCAGCAAGGGTTGAACCGGAATGAAGTCCTAGTTTTTTCCTCTCTCCCAGCTGGACCTCATGGTAACCAGCCTCCCAGTTCTGATGCTGCACACCTGTGGCTGACTGCATGCTAAAAGAAGTCCTTTTTTTTTGACAAAACCAAAATCCAAACCCACTGTCATTCCAATCAATTCTGACTCACTGTGATCCCAAAGGGCAGAGTAGAACTGATCCTTAGGGCTTCTCATACTAAATCTTTACAGTAGCAGTCAGCCTCACTGTTCTCCTGAAGAGTGGAGGCTGGGTTAAAACCACTGACCTTGCATTAGCAGTCCAACACTTAACTCACAGTGCCCCCTGGATCTGATAGAAGAACTGGGGAAGAGACTAGCTAGGGTTCTAAGAATGTACATGGAATTCTTTATTTTTCCTTTTCTCTCTTGGCACTTCATTCAGGAGATGGCCCCCATTGCAGAAAGCACACCACAGCACAAGGGGGTGATAGCCCCAGCTTTCCAGTCCTCTGGGCTAGGAAAAGGGGTCACTGTGCAGAGGAAATCAAGAGGAGGGAACTGGAGGAAGGGATCCTCTAAGTCTGTACTGGCAGACTTGAGCTCAACCCCTGGCCTGCACACATGTGGGACTGACCCGAAGTAAGCAGCAGAGCACAGACTTTTAGAGAACTGCACTATGGAGCGAAAACTAAATAAACTGGCATTGGGTTCACAGGCCACAGAAGGCAGTCTGAGCCTAACGAGGCAGGCTGCCTAGTTAAAAAAAAAAAACACCAAAATAACGCATTCTCCCAGAGGATTTTAACAGCACAAGTCTTTTAACATAAGATTCAAAATACCCATGAAAACACTGGCATATTTTACAGAGTAAGAAAACAGAAGACAAGATGTTCACGGTCACACAACTGACAAAACTGCAAAACCAGGACAAAAACTCTCTACTACTGGAAGACCTATCTAGATAGTCTTGTAATTCTAAAGTTAAGGGAGTAAGACAAGGAATCAAACGAATACTTTAAACCTGAGGTTAGGAGATGTTATAAAAAAAAAAAAATTACATTTTAATTTTCTATCTGTATATAGTTTAAATATTGAAGGTCTATGTGTGCTGTTGATACAATCATGGGCATGTTGTCGTTAAGTACCACGGAGTCAACTCAAACTCATAGCGACCCTATCTGTATATGGTTTCAGAGGAGCAGCTGGTGAGCTTGAACTGCCGGCCTGAGGTTCAAATCAACCTTGCAGTTCAGCGCATTAACCTGCAGCACCAAAAGTACTGAAAAGTACAAGAGACAAAAACTTTCTTCTCCAGGTATTTCAGATATTCTCATAGGAGAGGGGCTTGCTTTCTCTCCACCCCCAGGAGACATTAGGCAAAAGTCTGGAGACATTTTTTAAATTGTTAAAATCAGGGATATGCCATTAGCATCTAGTTGGGTAGAAAGCAGACAAGCTAGTAAACATCCTAGAACACACAGGATAAATTTCCATCCAAAAATGTCATGGTGTCAAGGCTGCGAAATCCAATGTTAAGTAGTAATGGAGATCTACTTAAGGGTTTCAGTTTGGTGTGGGGGAATACAGGGGGATCCATTTCATATTTAAAAATATACTAAACTGTATCAATTTCAATTAAGTATGCTATCAGTCACCAATCATAAATTCATACAAGTATGATTTTAATCCATACTAACTGGCACTGTAGCATAAATAAGCAGTTGACCATAAGGTCGGTTTGAACCACAAGGCCGGCAGTTCAAACTCATCATCAGGCGTTCCTCAGAAACCCTATACAGAGTCGCTATGAGTCCACACCGACTCGATGGCACTTAACAATTGCTAGAAACTGTAAGATCCTTAAGAAATGCTACAGTAATACATGACCCGTGGCCTCAAGGAAGAGTTCATCACTGCTTACTGGGGTTATCTACATGAGAAAATTCCACAACAGTAAAACGTAGCCCACAACATGTCTCCTTTATTACTGTAATCTTTACTGTAACTTCAGCAGACAATCATGAGGCCTCCTTTTTTAAGAAAGGCAAAAAATCAGCCAAACACATCATCTGACTATGTATCATTTCACCAGTTAATACCCCAAAATCGACTACCATCAGTCAATCAATTCCAACTCGTAGTGACTCTGTATAAGGTTTCTGAAGCTCTAAATCTCCATGAGCAAAAAGCCTCTTTTTCCCCACAAAGAGGCTGGTGGGTTTGAACTGCAGACCTTGAGGTTAGTAGTTCAGTGCAAATTCTACAGCAATTGTTGTTGCGGACTGCGGACTCACTAGTTCCAACTCATCGCGACCCTGTACAGGGTTTCCAAAGAGCAGCTGGTAGGTTTGAACCACTGGCCTTGTGGTTAGCAGTTCAGTATTTATACTACAGTGCAACAACTGGGACTCCCTACAGCAACAGTGACTGTAATTTCAAGTTGTTACACAATTCTTAAGAGTCCTGGTGTGGCACTGCAGGATGATGCACTGGACTACTAGGTCGGTTTGAACCTCAAAGTCAGCAGTTCAAACTCACCAGCTGCTCCTTGAAAATGCTACACAGGGTCGCTATGAGTCAGAAACAACTTGATGGCACTTAACAACAAGCCACTAAGTTGAGGATCAATGTCTTTTTGGAATTCCTTGAAAACATTCTTATTTCCCTGAGACCTTTTTTACTCTGTAAATCTGTTCATGTACTTTCATCCTCTCAAGTTCAAGCACCATTTATACTGAGATTTTAAGTCTAAGATCTCCTGAGCTTAAGACTCACAGGTCCAACTATTGCTGGACATTCTAAGCTAATGTCCCACTGATATCCTCAAATTTAGCATATCGAAATCTCATCACATTATTGCTTCCTTATTAACCTGCTTTTCTTAATGACTGTTGTTGTTTAGAGCACTCGAACTGGTTCCAACCCACAGCAACCTCGTAAAGGGTTGAAGTGAAGTTGAACTGCCAACTTTGCGGTTCAAACCGATTTTGCAGTCCAGACATTAACCCACAGCGTCACACCAGGACTCTCACCATCTAAAATGTCATCCAATGCAGAAACCTGGAAGTTATCCCCAATGCAGTCATTGTTGTTGTTGCTGTTAAGTACCGTCGAGTTGATTCTGACCTATAGCAACCCTGTATAGGGTTTCCAAGGAGCAGCTGGAGAGCTTGAAGTTCAAACGACTTTGCAATCTGATGCATTAGCCCACAATGCCACAGCAGGACATTATGTTCTTTCGATTCTATTTTCCTATCTGCTCAAATCCATTACCACAGTGAAAGCCTTCCCCCAATCTTCATTCTCCCCAAAATGATCTGGACTTTATACTTCCAGTCTTTCACATCTCGAATCCCTCCCTTTATATAAAAATGGACTTGTTGGTTTTAGCTATCTTATAAGGATTCTATGAGCTTTGAAGACGATTCTAGAGCTTTTGAAGTGGGGTGCTGGCAGAGATATCAAGCAGACAATAAATATTCTATGCCTCTCATCCCAACTTCAAGCTAGGATGCTCCACTTTCATCTGTTTAGCATCCTAGCCAAAGTCCTTTGCCATCAAGATGAGTCAAACTCACAATGACCCTAAAGGAGAGAACAGAACTGCCCCATAGGGTTTCCAGGCTACAAATCTTTATGGAACAGACTGCCACATCTTTATCAAGTAGAACAGTTGCTAGACTAACATTCTGGACAACTTAATAATTCATTTAAAACAAGTCTGACAATCAATACTTTTTCTGCCAATGAATTAAGATTCCCAAACTGATTATACCATCCTTAACTAAACCCTTCAGTCCTTCTATTAACTAAAAATGGTAAAAAAAAAAAAAAAACCCCAAATATTTAATAGTGAAAGAACACATGAAATAAATTTGTGATTATGGTGGTTATGTACCATGGAGTCAGTTCTGACTCACAGCGACCCTGTACAGGGTTTCCGAGGCTGTAAATCTTTACGGGAGCAGAAAGCCTCATCTTTCTCCCGCGGAACAGCTGGTACATTCGAACTGCTGATCTTGAGGCTTGCAGCCCAATTTGTAACCATTATTCTACCAGAGCTCCTTCTGAAATAAATTAAGACTCATTAATTAATTAGAATACCAAACAACCATGAAAAATTCTACAATAAACATGTTCTACCACTGAGTTGCATAGTGGTTATGAAATCGGGCTGCAAATCTTAAGGTCAGCAGTTTAAAACTACCAGCTGCTCTACGGGAGAAAGATGAAGCTTTCTGCTCCCATAAAGATTTACAGCCTAGGAAACCCTGTACAGGGTCGCTATGAGTTGGAACTGACTCCACGGAACATAACAACAACCACCACTGAATTTACAAAAAAAATGTATGACACGCATGGGATCACCCAAGTCGGAGTCAATTCAATGCTCACATGTTTTTGGCTGCCTACTCAATGAGTCACCTTTTGCTATAAAACCAAAACCAATGGCTGTCAAGTTGATTCCAAAATATATGTTTAAAACCGATGATCTAAACTCCCCAGATTTGCTGGGGATTTTTATGTTTTTCACTCAAGTTGCTCCTTCCTTCACCAACAATGCATAGTCCAGCCTGAGCTACTTATTTTAAGACTTAAAGTTTTTCCTCAAAAATCAACTCCTCAGGACTTACGGTAAGATAGTGGACTAGACAGACGTACTACAGAGATCCTCTACAACAAAGACACGAGGGACAAAATAAAATAGATGCAGATGAAGATTCTAGCAGCCTGAACTTCAAGAGGAAAGGTTAGCGAGACAGACTGGAATGCTTGCTGGGAAGAAAGACCAAGCAGGGCTGGCCAGACAAGGCTCGACCATCTTCTGAGCAGCTTTGGAAGCGGAGGGAAGTCTGGCAGAGTCAATTCACATGGGCAACAGACAAAGTAAGATTTTTTTCTGTTTCCTCACACTCTCCTGGTAACCACAAGTGTGGCCAGCTCCCATGAGTATCTATCCACCGCAGCCATGACGCTGCTCTCTGGGAGTTCAGAGCCACGTGACTGGGACCCATATCAGTGTGAGGTGGGGGCTGGCTGCACCACTTTGATTCTTGTTACCAGACCTACAAAACCCGCAGAGCCACTAGACTGATGTTTAACCAGTCACAGTGCCCCCAGCTTCCCTGTGGTCCTAAAAGACACTAAAGCCAGCTCTAAGGGCCCCCACAAACTATTTCCAGATTGAGTGCCCTGGACACAGATAACACAGAGACAAACAGGAACTCAATCTAGGGCCCAGAAGTCTGCTGTCACATCCCTTCCTCAATCACCTCGTGAGCCCCTTGAATTGCAGGAACCCCCCAGAGATTTCGCTCCTCCAGGAGTAACAACTGCACTGCTTATTTTCACAAATACAACAACCTCACAATGCCGCAGAGACAACTGATGATTTTAGCTCACACAAAGAAACAAGAGAAAATGACTCAAACAAATAATCAAGATGCAGACCTAGAAGATGTTTCTGAGGAAGAAGAGGTAATAGAATTAACTGAAAAAGAATAAGAAGGTACCTTTGAAGGATTCATAGATCATGGAAAGCAAAGAGAATACAGTAAAAACTTTAGAAGAATTTAGGGAAGGACTACAAGAACAGAAAAAATAAATGCAAGTCTTGAAATAATACAAAACTTGCCATTAGAAAACCAGAAGATTAACACCGAGATCTCAAAAATGGACAACGCATTGACAGCGCAAAGGAGTAGAGGCGAACCACTGGAAGCCCGAATTAGTGAGCTTGAAAAGAAATCTCCCAATAGTAGTATGCCAGAACAATCAGAAATAAAAAGGAAAAAATCCAAAGAAAGCCTAAGAGTTATGTGGGTCACCACGAAGAGGCATAACTTATAGGTGATAGTTAAAAAAGTTGTTGGAAGAAAAATTCCCCAACATCATGAAAGACAAGAAGCACTTAAGAATTAACGAACCCCAAACAGGATAGATCCCAAAAGAAAATCACCAAGATATATCATAATCAAACTTTCCAAAATCAAATACAAGGAAAGAATCCTGAGAGCAGCTCAGAAAACCAAAGTTACCTACAAAAGAGAACCAGTAAGAATAAGCTCCAATTTCTCAACAAGAAGCCATGCAGGCAAGAAGGCAATGGAATGTCCTATACAAAACTCAAAAAGAAAAATATTGCCAACCTAGAATCATATATTCAGCAAAGCTCTCCTTCAAATACAATGGCAAACTTAGAACATTTCCAGATAAACAAAATATAAAGAAATTTGTAATGACCAAACCAACTTTGCAAATATGCTAAATGGTGTTCTTTGGACTGAAACCAACAAAACAGAAACAACTGAGACTACCATTCATGACATCACACAGAACTCAGTCCAGATAAAGAAGTATTTAAAGTAAAACAAACCTACAAGATTGAAAATAGAGAACCAAAGATATCAATGTATAATGAAGTCAGCTACAAAGCAGAAAGCAGGAATAGTGTAGATACAGAATTTCCAAATAGCAAGGAAGTCCCGTAGATTTCAAGATAAAACAAACTGTCTTAATCAGGCTAACCTCAAAGAAAAATAGTACATCTGCACATCAAAATTTTAAAAAAGAGAAAAGTCACAAAGATTTAGTAAACATAACACAGCAGAAATGAAAATGCAAAGAAAACCCACAAACAAATAAACTTAGCATAGAAAATTATGTAGAACAAAGAATCTACTGCTGTACCACCAAAAAAAAAAACAAAACCACACAGAAAAATGACAATTCATCCCTATTGATAATGACACTGAATGTAAATGGATTAAATGCACCAGTCAGACATTAAGCAGCAGAATGGATATGAAAATAGGATCCTTCAGTATGCTGTCTATAAGAGACATATCAAAAAGATGGTGACAGTTTAAACGTCCATCAACAGAACTGTTAAACAAACTCTGGTACATACTCACAGTGGAATACTACAAAATGGTGAAGACTGATAAAACTATGAAACACTTTACAACATGGTGAACCTGAAGGACGTTATGCTTAGTGAAATTACTCAAAAGGACATACATTGTTTAAAACTAACGTGATTAAGTCTTTAAAATGATTTTCTTGTTAAAATAAACAATGTATGACAGTTATGGGGTGGAGATTACTCATGGGCTAGAGAGTAGACACATGTTAACACTGGTGACAGGGCAGGCAATATACAACAAGGAGGTTAGCAGAGGAAGATGAAGTGGGTGACAAAGGGAGGAATGAAATAAAATGAAGAGAGGTAAATGCTGTTAACTTGGTACATGGATGCTATTGCAAAGTGTATGATTTGTTGAATGCAAAACTGATGATTTGCTCTGTAAACTTTCAATCAATTCACAATATAAAGTTAAAAAAAAAAAAAGTCAACTCCTCTTTGAAATCTTTTTCTACTTTCTCAGATAGACTAACTCATTCTCCCTTCTCATTCCACAATAACAACTATAAAATCCTTTTTGCCCTTTCATTACCAGTTGCTTATCTCCTAGTAACAGCAAGTTCTTCATCTCCTGGCTCTAGCACAAGACTAATATTCAATATGACAAATTAACAGCACCCATTTATTGAGCTTTTAGTATGTGACAGGCATTATGTGAGGCATTCTGCATTCGTTATTTTCAACTAATCACATAAGTCTATTAACCCACTTTTCAGATTATGTAAACATATCACTGAAATAAAGTAACCTGTCTAGAGTCATTCACGTAGTATGACTTAGTCATACATTTAGCCTCAACTGAATGGACAAACCCCAGCCTTATAATTGAAACCAACTCCATCTAGGCAGCTGGATTTGCACTTTAGTATGCCTTATCAATTTCCATTATGCCTATGATCTAACCTATATTACCAAAAGATAACTCTTGTTGTTGTTAAATGTGGTCGAGTCGATTCCGACCCATACCGACCCTGCATAGGGTTTCCGAGGAGCAGCTGGTGAGCTTGAAACACCAACCTTGCAGTCTGGCGCATTAACCCACAGAGCCATAAAGATACTCTGCCTGTGAATGTATCAGCTAGAATGCTAGTTGAACGATAACACACCAAAATAAGAGAGATTATACTTAATTCTCTCCATTTTCTGTGTTCCTGGGAGTGTTGGGATGGCACAGGACCAGGTGTGCTTTATTCCCTTGTACACAGGGTCACTGCGAGTTGGAAGTGACTCGTTACCACCTAACATTACTGAATCGCTCCTTAGAACAGAAATCTTGAGTAATCCTTCTAGAGTCTGTTCCCTTGTATGTAAATGTACACTTCAAAATGGAGTCCAGGTGTGGCACTGTGGGTAAAGCACTAGATCGCAAGGTTGGCGGTTCAAACTCACTAGCTGCTCCTTGGAAATCCTATACAGGGTCACTACGAGTCAGAACCAACTCGAGGGCACTTACCAACAACAGTTCAAAACACTGCTATAAGACTTAAATAACATGCATAAGCTAAACAGCACAAAGCCTGGCACTTCAAGGATAAATGGTAGTTTCAAAAGGTGCTTCAAAAAGTTTGTGGTAAAATTCCACTGTCTTTTAATTCCACTTTTTTAAGATTTTTTTTGAAGCCCCTT
Organism: Chrysochloris asiatica; assembly: GCF_000296735.1. NCBI lineage: Eukaryota > Metazoa > Chordata > Mammalia > Afrosoricida > Chrysochloridae > Chrysochloris > Chrysochloris asiatica. The sequence continues at coordinate 13,555,101 of NW_006408600.1, forward strand.
GTATTATTACGAAAAGGTTAACCAAGTACAAAAATCAGAGCAATATCTAGTAGCTGACCTCTTCTACCCTATACCTTCTATAACCACTAGGTCCTCTAAAAGCTACTTTAGGTCACCTTTCCTATTGTTCCCATATTTGGTATGCATGTCATCTGTACCTTTGCTAGTACCTCACTACTTGCACCAATACAAAACCCTCTACTGAAACCTGCAGCATCCCCACTAGCATAAAACATAAGCTCACTGAACAAAATGTTAAATTCACTTTAAAACACGGTTTTCAAATGACAGTGACCAGTGGTCTCAGGAATGGAAAAGGCATTTGATCAAATAAGACTCCTCTAAGAGACCAACATCTACCATCTAACTTAAAAAGAGTTTTTCCTGGAAGATCACTTTACCAAGCACTTTATTGAAAGTAAATTATTCTCAAGTGTCAAAAGAACAATTTATCTAGTCACCTAATAGGAATTATTGAATAGGTGTCTCACTAAATTAACTGTTTAAATCTTTTTCACCAATTACTTAGTATTATATTTAAAACAAGTGTTTACCTTCTATCTCCACCAAAGGTTCCTGAGTAAATTCCTGAAAGAATTTGTAGAAGAACTTACTGCAAGCAGCCAAAACAGCTTTGTGGGCCTTAAAATGGTGCCCTAAAAAGAAAAAGGAAAACATACATAATTACAAAAGTCAAATGTAAAACAATAAAAGTTTAGAAAACTATAAAGAAAATAAAGCCTTTCCTTGCAATAGAACTATATAAATTATTGGGAACTTCAATGTAATATAAATTGAACTAAAGTCAGAATATTCTTGACAGGTATTTCTGCAAATTTTAATCCCAGACATGAAGATATATCTTTACCTCAAAGACCTTAAAAGGCCAGTTTATTGCACTTCCTACCACTGAAAGGAAGCACTTTCTGTTACTTTTATTTGAGGAGTAAAAGGCATGTCCTATTCAGTTAAAACTGCTAAATATAAAGGTTACACATCACTTTGCAAAAGAAAAAGCCATAGAATCAGCACCAAGTTAGATGTGTCTGCTCTGGAAAACACTGTAACATGCCTAATATTTGGAAACTCCATCAATGGCAGACATACAAAAGAACAGTTTTTCTTGGTAAGACTATCTTCATTAAATAAATATTTTAAAAAAAGATTCCCAAGCTAAATTTGACTGAAACCCCTGAGATATTATTAGTAAAGACCACACTGTTTTGGGTGTTTCCAAAGGGGAGCAATTGCTGCAAACTGAACCTGTCACATTAGCCCTCCAAAACTATTTGATAAACTAGACAAGAACTGACACTTCACTTCGCAAAGGACTTCAGTGAGAGTCCTCAAAACAGGTCATCAACAGGAGGTTATAAACTGAATCTGTAGAGAAATCCTCCCCATGCCACCCTGCACTTGAGTGTGCAATGTGACCAAACTTCATGAGGTTGCATGAAGTTAAAATGCGATGAAAGCCAGACTACATTGAAAGTGCGACTGGACAACCGGCAGAACGGTCTACAGGCGCCGACACGGACAAGTGCCCTCGGGTCCCAGGGGACTTTTGAAAGCGACCCCAAGGGGGTGGGTGAGGGGAGGGGAAAAACTAAAGCTGAAGCTCGCTCTCTGCCCACCATCCTACCCACCGTCGACAATCAGGGTGATGTCAGTAAACCGATCCTGCTCTCGCTGTTCATTCAATCGGTCCAAGATCATTTTATGATGTTCAGGGAACTCCTG
>NW_006408600.1:13561770-13563351 GCF_000296735.1 Chrysochloris asiatica
TAGAATCCTTCAATATTTCAAGTCAAGGCTTGAATTTTTTTTCTTCAGTTCCCTCAGCTTGAGAAATGCTGAATATATTCTTCCCTTTTCGTTTTCTAACTCCAAATCATTGCATATTTTGGTATAATATTTGACTTTGTCTTCTCAAGCTGACCTTTGAACTTTTCTCTTCATCTCTTTGCCTCCTCATTCTATCCATTTGCTTTAACATCTCTACACTGTAGAGCAAGTTTCAGAGTCTCTTCTAACATCCATTTTGGTCTTTTCTTCTCTCCTGTTTTTTAAATGACTTTTTTGCTTTATTCCTGTATGATATCATCCCACAGCTCTTCTGGTCTTCATTCATCAGTGTTTAATGCATCAAATCTGCTCTTCAGATGGTCTTTAAATTCCAGTGGATGTACTCAAGGTTATAGTTTGCCTCTTTTAGAATTGTTTAATTTTCTTCACTTTCAGCCTGAACTTGCATATGAGCAATTGATAGTCTGTTTTACAGTTGGCTCTTGGTTTTTGTTTTTTTTTGGCTGGTGATATTGAGCTTTTCTACCATCTCTCTCAAAAGATGTAATTAATTTGATTTCTGAGGAGTGGTTGGTGAACTTGAATCACTGAGTTTGTAGTTCAGACCGACTTTACAGTCCAGCACATTAACCCACAGAGCCACACCAGGACTCGTACTGTTAACAAAAACCGAGGAATTCTATATCTTGCTCTTTCTCTATCACTCTGTATTTCCATATGCATCCTAGTAGCTAATTCATCAAGACTTAAATCTCTATCTACCAATTCTATATCCCATGAAGAGCTTTTACCTTGGATAAGTGACTGTAACAGCACAGCTACTTCAATAAATGGGTGATTTGCATCCCATCCAGAAACTAAAGCTTCCTTATTCTCCTGTTTATCTCCCTTTCTCCAAAACCGCATATTACACTAAGTCAGGGCTGTTGTAGCAAGCCCCACTGTTCTGAAACCCAACTGTGTGATTAATTTCTTTTATAAAAATCAACACAAGGCTGGTCGCTCTGAGTTGGAGGTTAAAAGATATCCCAACTGTTCAATCCCTCTTACATATCATACCCTTCCATAGTCCTTGGTAAGGAGCTCTGGTAGCATAGTGGTTATGAATTGGGCTGCTAACCTCAGGGTCAGCAGTTCGAAACTACCAGCTATTCCACGGGAGAAAGATGAGGCTTTCTGCTCCTATAAATATTTACAGCCTCGGAAAACCTGTACAGGGTTGCTATGAGTCAGAACTGACTCCAAGGCACATCACAACAACATAGTCCTTGATATCAATCAGCATTCTTCCCTTCCCCAAACCCCTAGGTTTCTGCAACATCTCACAAAAATCACAATTGTCAAAGGAAATGACTCACGAAATTGTGGAGGCTGACAAATTTCAAATCCATAGTTCAGAGATCAGCCTTGAGGAATCTTCTTACCTACGTAGCCTAGAGGAGTAATAGCCTAATCCAAGTAAGGCCTAACCCATCCTAAGACTAGAAGAACTAGATGGCTTGCAGCTACACCTACTGAACATTCTGACCAGGAACACAATAGATAGTCCTGGATAAAATG
>NW_006408600.1:13563451-13566119 GCF_000296735.1 Chrysochloris asiatica
CTAACGGCCCGCCAAGCCCTCCCGCCCGGTCCGGACTCCCGCCGTCCCGGGACCCGGTCCGGCCCGCGGCCCACAACGACTCCCGGGTCGCCTCTTCCTCCCCCACCCTCCCTCTTTTCCCCCGCCCCGACCGGGCCGGCACTCACTCAGGGAAGGAGGAGCGGCCCGGGCCTGCGCGTCACTTACGTCGACGTCCGACGTCACCGCGTCGAGCGCCGGCTGACGCGGACGCCTTCCGAGCGCCGACCAAGGAAGAAGCTAGCTACGCCCTCGCTCTTCCCACCTAAGGCTGGGGCGGAGCGAACTCTAGAGATTTGGCGCTCGCGGAGGGCTAGACCACGCACTTTGTGGAGACGAAATCGGGCTTCGGTGGGGTTGGGGCTGTCCAAGTCCTGCCTAGGGGAGGGGATCCTAAAACGCCTTTCTTTCCAATCCTCCCGGTGACTCGTGCTGCTGACGCTCAGACTAAAACTCGCTAACCGTTCCCAGTATGCTTTAATTCCGCGGCTCCTCCCGCCGGCCCCGCCTAGCCCCGCCCCTTTTCCTCCCCAGCCCTAATTCGGCCCGCCTTACCTGGCTCCAGACCTTCCCACCCTCTTCGCCCTCTTTATAATCCTGTCTTTCTCTGCTCTTCCTTCCTGAGGAGTAATTCGCTCCACACCTTTCCTTACCCCTATCCCTCTCCATTTTCCCCGCGAGAGCCTCGGTGTACCGTCCGCTCGCGTCCAGCCGCCCATGAGCACTGATGCGAGCACCCGGCGGCCGCTGCGCTGGCTGCGACCGCCACGGGGGCGAGCACGTTCGGGCCACCCGGGCTCTTCCTCCCCTGTGCCCGCCCCCGGCACGCGGGTCCCGCAGCACGTATTTGCCGGGCTCAGAAACTTAGATCAGCTCGGAATTATTTACACTTGATGCTATGACTACTGTCCAAAGTTCAGTAACCTAAAATCGCCTGCACGTGATGCTTCTTGAGGATAAGGTGATAGTCGAGATTTTCTTATCCTGTTCTCTCAAGGAATGGGGATTAGGCAACGCAAATAGCTATCTATATAGGAGGGTGACTGCAATCTTTATAGTCGATCTTTATTGAGCGCCAACGATGTGTTAGGCATTGTGTAAGGGACCTGGAAGACAGCGGTGAACGAGCGCATTGTAGTTCCTGTATCAAATCTTAGTTTGATAGAGTAGATAAATATTTTGAATAAAAATCTAAGTACTGACTGCTGACTTAGTTGCTAAGAACAAGATCAAACAAGAATCAAGGAAAGTTTACTGATCTAGCAAAAGCAATATAAAGTTTGAGCGTTTCCTTTAGCCAAGAGCTCTGGTAGGGTTACTTACCGGGCTGCTAACCTAAAATTCAGCAGTTCTAAACTACCAACGGTTCCGAGGGAGAAAGATGAGACTTTCTGCTCCCATAGATAGCCTCGCCTCGGAAACTCTGCAGGTTTCACCCCAGCCTGTGCAAAGGCACTAAAATTATGGCCGTCCAGGAACAAAGAATGTTGCTGGGTCAGACCCATGAGGATTTACAAGACATTTTAGCAGAGTAGAACTGCCCCATAGGGTTTCTAGGCTGTAAATCTATGAAAGCCAACTTTCTCTCTCCCAGAGGTTGGCTGGTTGTTCCAACCACCTATCTTTTGGTACACAGTGAAGTGCCTTAATCACTGTGCCACCACTCCTTAAGCAGTGTTAAAGATGTTAAGTGCTGTCGAGTAGGTTCCAACCCACAGGGACCCTGTTTTCAAGCAGCCACTGATAAGCTTGAGCCAACAACCTTGCAGTTCAAACCGATTTTTGCAGTCAAGTGCATTAACCCACAGCACCACACCAGGACACCAGAAAGCCACACCAGGATGTTAGACTATCTTTAAAAAAAAACACACACAAATTGTTATTGTGAATTGAGTGAAGGTTAACAGAAAAGATAATCAGCTTTACATTTTAAAAAATTTATACTTTGTTTCACTTCAAAGATTACAACCCATATCTGCAACATCAGTTATCTTCTCGGTGGTTTGTCTTTTTTACATTTTATATTTCACAAATAAAAAATATTTGATGTACACATACAAAACAAATATACACATATATGTGTGTATTCATTTAAATGTCCTGAGGGCATATTCTGTAAGCCAGCCTCCTGCCCTCCGGCATACAGCCTTACTTAGTCAAGGGGCCTAGAGCCCACGGATGCTCTTTCTCCCCATGTGATCACCTCTGCCTTTACCTCATTTCTATGTAGAATCTAAGGCTCCACTAATGCTTTTCCTTCTTCATGGTCCCGAGATCATCTGTTCCTGAAATGAAAGATTAAATTACACATCATCTACAATTACTGTTGTGATGATCACAATTAATCCTGCAAACAAGTATTCCCAATTGAATCATAAAATCCTATCAGCATTAACCCCCATCCCCATTCCCAAGATCCATCTGGAGAAGAGGAAAACTATTCATTGGAGATTCTACCTTACCCTTCTCGGTTTGAAACTAAGCACACTCATGAAAGCTAGGAAGCCTTTATAGCACTCTCCCCACACATTTTTAAAAAGCTTTTATTGTGAATTGAGTGATAGATAACAGGACAGCTCATCAGTTTGTGTTCAACCAATCATATTTTGTTTCATTTGCAATGATTACAATCCCCTCCATTCACCATTGG
>NW_006408600.1:13574439-13576535 GCF_000296735.1 Chrysochloris asiatica
GGGGGGAATGTAGACCACAACTCAAATTCTTAAAAAAGTCAGAATTACTAGACTATTAGAATCTAGAGGAAACCCTGAAAGTACCAGCCTGAAATACCTTTTAAATTTAAACCGAAACCACTCCTTGGAAGTTACCTTTCAGAAAAATAACAGATTAGATCATAAAATTAAAACTATCACCTGTGCGTAAAAAAAAAAAATCTACATGATACTATACGGTCAGCATTTATCCTAAAGCAAAGGTGAGATGGTAGGGTGGGGTTGGAGTTGGGGGGTGGGGATTGGGAACAAGGAAGCTAGATTAATGGGACTGGGACAACCAGAGTGATGATAAGAATGTTGACACATTGTGAGAAATGTAAACAATATCAGTGAACAACACGTACAGAAATTATTGAGGACCTAATGTGCCATGGAAATTTTCACCCAAAACAAAATTCAATACTAATAAAAAACAAAAACAAAAATCATAACATAATGCTAACTTACTAAAATCAATCAATAAAATGCAACTGAGAGTCACAAAAGATTGGTAATTCGAACACACGCAGATGCATCTAGTAAAAGAGGCCTGGCAGTTTACTTCCACCTGTCACACATGGGGTCACCATGAGTTAGAGTGGACTCGATGGCAAATAACAACAATATAAAAAAGCATTTAAAAAAACAAATGTGGAAATATGATTATATATACATTATTAAATAGTATTAAAGAATTATTGTGGCTAGCATATAACTACAAAAAATAATGCTTGCTTTGTTATAGAAGGACAGATGAATGACACAAGGTCTGTAATTTGCTTTGAAATACACCATCGAGCCACCTGAGAGGGAAAGATGAGACAAGGTTGCTAAATGTTAATAATTAATCAATACTGGTTGATGGATACAATAAAGTTCATTAAAGTCTTTTCTCTATTTATGTATATACTTGAAATTTCCCATGACAAAATTTAAAAATAAAAATAGAATCACATTAAAAGATGTTTGCAATATAACAAATATCAATAAAAACTTGACAGGACAAAAGTATATGTTTACAATGTGTATGTATACAAGAGAGATACATATACAAAATGTATTTTTAAATCCATTGAACCATCATGTCAAATTCAGCAAATATCTAGCACAAATATGATGGATTACTACTCACAGGATTCTCTAGGAACATCAGTGGTTTAGATAATTCAAATGGAGATTAAATATTTAATCCCAAGGCTGAGGGTCCTGATGCCTCTTTGGTGCTGAACTGCTATGATTGTCATATGCTTTTGCAACGGCATCTTTGCTGTTGGTGCTTTATCCACACAAAACACCCAACCAGGTATGAAAGCTAAGGTTTTGTATCAACTTGACTGGGCCATTATTCTCAGTTGTTTGGCAGTTGAGATGTAGCTATTCCCCATGATGTGATTTGATGTGATAAACCAATATGAAGATTAAGTGTGGGATACACCACCCTTCATCCTCAAAATGAACATTTCAAGATTTGTCTTGAAGTATCATGCTGTCTGTGATAGGATAATATCCATATGCCTACAAAAAGGAGCTCTGGGAGCATAGTGGTTATGAATCAGGCTGTGAACCACAGGGTCAGCAGTTCGAAACTACCAGCTCCTCCGTGGGAGAAAGACGAGGCTTTCTGCTCCCATAAAGATTTACAGCCTTGGAAACCCTGTACAGGGTCGCTATGGGTCGGAACCGACTCCACGACACTTAACAACAACAACAATGACATAAGGAAGAGCAGTTAATACCACTATTATTATAATTTATCCACCTACCACTAAAGACGGTGATGATGAAACTGAAGAAGTCTACAAACTTAGTCAGTCTGAAACTGATCAAACATGCAATTAAGATGTATTGACAACTACTGTGTGATTGGAATGTAAAGGTTGGAGACGAATAAGGGTCAGTCATTGGAAAATGTGTCTTCGGTGATGGAAATGATTCTGGAGATCACATAACAAAATTTGCAAGACCAATGACTTAACCATTGCAAATACCTTAAAAAACAAACAAACAACATAAAAGATGACTATACACATAGACCTCAAAAGATGGGCCACACAGATATCAAATTGACTGTGTCT
>NW_006408600.1:13576635-13579006 GCF_000296735.1 Chrysochloris asiatica
ACCAAAAGGCACATTTTGCTAGCCAGCCTCCTGCCCTCCAGCACAGCCTAATTCTAGAGTTCTCAGCTGCTCTTTCTTTCTATGTCCATCACCTCAGCTTCAGTCTCTAGTTTCGCTGCTTCTCTGGTTAGGATCCCACACTCTGCTCTTGCTCTTCCCACTTGATGGTCCTAGGGTCCTCTGTTCCTGGAATCTAAGATTACCTACTCCCCACTTTTTATTACAAATCTTCTATCTTTACAGTTGTGATTATGGCAATTAGTCATCATAACAATCACTCATTATTAGATCAAAAGAATCTTATTCCCATCCTCCTCCATTCCCTTTCACCAGACCCATCTAGACAAGAGGAAAACTATTCAGTGGGGATTCTACCCTACCCCCTCACTCTGAAACTAAATACTCTCTTGAAAACTTGTAAGCCAGCCACTTCCTGCCTTTATAGCCCACTATTTCTGACAATGTCTAAGTTGCCCATCCCTATCAACTCTGTGTACTGAGGGGATAGGCTTGATACTTGATATGAAGATTCCTTTCCTCTTAGTTAAAATTTTGAGCAATTACATCCATAAGCAAAAGTCAAGTTCATCAAATTGTAGCCATTTGCATGTGCTTCCTGCATCAAACTTTTTTATCTTCCTCTAGTTGAGTTCTGATCAGCAAGCCTTCCATGCTAGGTTAAATGGGTATTATTTGCAAGTTTGGACTTTATTGCATGCCTCCCTCACTTCAGATTAGCTGGACGCTTCACTCTCAGCTCAGCCCCCAGTATCCGTAGGCTCAGGAATTCCCAAGTCTCACTAAACTTCAGACCAACCAGTCCTTCCTTTTCTCTCTCTCATCTCAAGGTCATGGGGTGTCTAAGGTATATGGTCGAACTCAGCCCATGTCTTTATAGCTATTGCGGCCTTTCCCCTACTTCCACTCACAAGTAGACCAAGGCAGTCACCAGTGAGCTTACAAGCCGGCTCATGTGTTCCCTTTGAGTCTCAGTCTTGGAAGGGGGTTTATCCTGATTGGCTGACTTTTGTTGCCTTGGTGACTCCCAGGCAAACAGCTTGCTTGTTCTTGTAACAGCCAAACAGGCTGCTTCCCACCCCCTCCCACCCTGGTGGTCTTTCTTTCAAGAAGCATCCTCTGTTCCTCTAGCAGCTTCAGGTTGGTCTGCAAGTCTTTCCAAGTGAGACTATCCCATCTCAGGAGTTTCTGGATGGGGCTCAGGATTGCAATTCAGGCCAATTTAAATTCCAATTTAAACCAACTCTACAAAGGCTTAACAAGAAGTCTATTTCACTGTATAGCCCCCCATTTTTGATAGCCAATGTGTTAAACTATATTTTAATACGTAGGGCCTTGAACATGTGGGCCTCTATGAGTTGACATCTACTTCAGGCACCTAACAGCTTTCTGTCTCATAGCAACCCTGAATAGGGTTTTCGAGGAGCTAAGTAGTCCTGGTGTGGCGCTGTGGGTTAATGCGTCAGACAGCAAAGTCGTTTGAACTGCAAGGTTGGTGGTTCAAGTTCACCAGCTACTCCTTGGAAACCCTATACAGGGTTGCTATAGATTGGGATCCACTTGACAGCACTTAACAACAACAACTAGTGGTATGAACCGTGAATCTTGCAGTTGTTGTTAAGTGCTATGAGTTGATATTGATTCTTAGAAACCCTATACAGTGTTTCCAAGAAGCAGCTGGTGGGTTTGAATAGCCAAGTTGTGGTTCTCGGTCCAATGTTTATCCTACAGTGCCACACCAGGAGTCCTAACCTTTCAGTTGGTTGTTGTTGTTGTTGATAAGTGCCATGGAGTCGGTTCCAACCCATAGCGACCCTATGTAGGGTTTCCAGGGAGCAACAGGTGAGCTTGAACTACCAACCTTGTGATTTAAAACAACTTTGCAGTCCAGCGCATTGTTGTTGTTAGGTGCCATCAGATTGGTACCAACTCATAGCAACGTTGTTCACAACAGAACAAAACACTGCCCGGCCCTGGGCCAACCTCATAGTTGTTGCCACACTTGAACCCATTGATGCTACCACTTTGCCAATCCATCTCACTGGGGTTCTTCCTCTTTTTCTCTGACCCTCCACCTTACCAAACATGATATCCTTCTCTAGCAACTGGTCCCTCCTGACAATATGTTCTAAATATGAGAGACCAAATTTGGCCATCCTGGCCTCCAACAAGCATTCTGGCTACACTTCTTCCAACACAGATCTGTTGGTTCTTTGAGCAGCCAATGGCACTTTCAATATTCTCCTCCATCTCCAGTGCATTAGCAGTTCATTTTTATCCTACAGTGCCAAACCATGATTACTGGCACCTAAACATGTTGTTAAGGAGCTCTGGTAGCGTAGTGGTTACGAAT
>NW_006408600.1:13581781-13584907 GCF_000296735.1 Chrysochloris asiatica
CCAGGATGGGGCAGTGTTTCATTGTGCTGTGCATAAGGCCGCTATGCGTCAGTACCAGCTCAGTGGCACTTAGCAACAACAACAACTTCCATGAGTGTTGATTGTGAATCTGAGAAAAATGAAGTCTTTGACAACTTCAATCATTTCTCAATTTACCTTGATGTTATTAGTCCAGGCCAACTAGCAGGTTTCATTTTCAACTGCTAATCCAGTCTTTGGAGTCCTGGTGTGGCACTAGTGACTAAGCACTCTACCACAAGTTCTGTGTGAACTGCAAGGTCCGTGATTCAAACTCACCAGCTTTTCTTGGAAACCCTATAAAGGTTGCTATGAGTCTGAACCCACTAGAAGGCACTTAACAACAGCAGTCTAAACGTCCGGTGTGAAGCTGTAGGATCATCCCTGGACTGTGAACCATAAGGTTGGCAGTTCAAACACACTAGCTGTCCCTCGGAAACCCAGTACAGGATCAGTATGAGTCGGAATAAATACGAGGGCACTAATCAACAACAAAATCCAACCTGTCACCAATGGTAGTGAAACAGGGAAACATTCATCCAATGTGGTTCATTATTTAGGTTGATCTCATTAGTGACTGATGCCATTGGTTCCTGGGATGAACACGCCCCAAAAGTTGGTCTTACCAGCGCTGGACGTCTCCCAGGCCCCAAAGTGCATAAAAAGGGCTCATGGGTAACTAACTCCTGCCTCTCAGATTGTTTGTGTCTGTTGGAAGGACAGCAACAAGTTTGAAATCGGATTGCGAACCGCTCTGCGGACACTGCTAGCTTCGATGGTGGAACCGCCTGCGATACCGAAGCAAAACGCGCAGGACGCCCAGGACTCAGGAGGACCCCAGAGCAGTTGGATGCCTCCGAGGTGCCGGAGCCCAGCCTGACCCCTCTTTCGCCCTCAGCCTGTTCGCCTGACACACAAAGGTAGCCCCACACTGCCGTCGATGGGGACTCTTGTGAATGTTGCTCTGGTTCCCAGCACGCCCCTCCGAAAAAACCACAGTCTTCCTGAGGCCGCTGCCAGGGAATTCGAGGCGCCCGGTCCCCAAACCTCAAGGACACAGCCACCTCTCAGCGTTATAAAGTCCTGACACCCCCGTTGTGCCCCTTTCATAGTTGACCTTCTTCGAACAAATTATGTTACCATGCCGTTGCTTTCTCTGCTCATCCTGATGGCACACATTTTGCGTTCAGAGACTTTTGCATAAGTTACCTTTAAAAAAATGTTTTATTGTGAATTATGTGATAGTTTACATGGGAGAACATTAGTTTTACATTCAGCCTATCGTATATTGTTTCATTGCCATGGTTGCAATCCCCTCCATGCATCATCAACCAACCAAAGGGTATACACTACAAACCTGCCCCCTGGTCATCAGATAAGTTGCATTTGTCTTAATAAAATTATCTAAAATGTCACACGACTGGTTACTGAGGTGTGCGCCTGTGACTCCTTTTCCTGTTGGGGAAGATGTGGTGCCCAGCAGTGGAGACTGCAGGTGGGGGCAATAGTGGGATGCATATTGTATGTGACTGGGTGGTGGTCCAGGAACCTTATCTCCCTTGGCTGTCCTGCCGTGAAGGCGTCTTCTGGGCAGCAACTGAGGGACTTGGCCTGTGGTCCACCACGCTAGCAGAGCCTCCTACATCTGTCTTGCCTGGTGGATCCTCCAGATTGTCAGCACCCTGGAACGGAGGCCGGATGTCCTCACCAAGCCAGGGACTCTTTCTTCCTGCCCTTTTCCCTCCCAGGCCATCTCCCTGCCACTCCAGCATCTTCTTACACCTACTGTTCAAATCAGCTACTTCAGAGATTATTGAGGGTGATGCATTCTTATTAGTCTTTTGACAGTGTCTTTGTTCTATGTCTAAAACTTTAGGACTATGAAAATAGCAACCAGTCAAGATCTTTGTATGACCCTCATCGAAGCACCAGCCACACAGTAGAATATTTATGTATGTTTGTTAAATATTGGGAATAATCAGAATGTATTACAGTAAGGACAGAGAATTTAAAAGAAAAATCTGTATTATGTCCACAGATGCTTTTGACAACAGAATATTTGATACACATGAAGAAGTATGTATTAGAATGCATATGAATCAGATGTGATATACAAAATAAATAACCCACTTTATTAACTATGCAGAAGCTTTAGACTGTGTGGATCATGACAAGCTAGGGATTATATTGCAGAGAATGAGTATTCCAGAACACTTAATTGTAAAAATGGAAACTGTACATAGACCAACAGTCAGTTGTTTGAAAACAACAAGGGAACACTGAATGTTTTAAAATCAGGACAGTGTGCCCCAGGGTAGTATTTTTTTAACCATGCTTAATCCGTAAAGAGCTCTAGTACCATAGTGGTTGTGAGTCATGCTGCTAACCTCAAGATCATCAGTTCCGAACTACCATCCATTGAGCAAGATGAGGCTTCTTGCTCCCATAAAGATATAGCCTCAGATACCCTTCATAGTATTGCTATGAGTCAGAACCAACTCCACCACCATCATTCAATCTGTATGCTGAACAAATCATCTGAGAAGCTGGACTGTATGAAGAAGAATATATGGCAACAGGATTCGAGGGAGACTCATTGACACACTGTGATATGCAGATGATACAACCTTCTTTCTGAAATTCAAGGCTTAAAATATTTACTGAAGAAGATCAAAGATAAGTCTTCAGTATAGGTTGCACCTCAAGGCAAAGAAAACAAAATCCTCACCACTGGACCTATAAATAACATCCTGATAAGTGGAGTTAATATTGAAGTTGTCAAAAACTTCATTTTGCTTGGATCCACTATCAACACTCATGGAAGCAACAGGCAAGAAATCAAATGAAGTATTGCATTACACAATTCTGCTGCACAAATTCTCTTTCAAGTGTTCAAGAAGAAAAATGTCAGTTTGAGGACTAAGTACACCTGATCTAAGCTATGGTATTCACAAGTCATGGTATTTCCAATAGCTTTATATGCCTGTGAATGTTGGACAATGAATAAGGAAGACCATAGAAGAATTGATGTATTGAGTTATGGTATTGGAGAAGAATATTAAAAGTACCATGGACTTCTAGAAGAACAAGCAAATCTGTGTTTGAAGA
>NW_006408600.1:13585471-13586471 GCF_000296735.1 Chrysochloris asiatica
CTCCATGTCTCCATCTCTACCTCCATCTGTGGTGTCGCTGCTTCTCTGGATAGGGTCCCACATTCTGCGTGTGCTCTTCTCCCTTGATGGTCCTCGGGTCCTCTGTTTCTGGACTGTAAGATTAACTACTCCCCCATTTTTGTTACAAAACTTCTACCTTTACAAATGTGAAAGTCATAATTAGTCATGATAACAATCACTCACTATTGAATCATAAGAATCTTATCTCCATCTCTTTTCCCTAGACCCGTCTAAACAGATGAAAACTATTCAGTGGTGACTCTATCTTCCCCCACACACTCTTAAACTAAACTTCCTCCTGAAAATTTGTAAGCCAGTCATTTTGTGCCTTTATTGCCCCCTCATTTTAAGTAGCCAATGTCTCAGTTGCCCATTCCTATCTACCCTGTATACAGAGGGTATAGTATTAATACTTGATGTGAAGACATCTTCCCTCTTAGTTGGTATTTTGAGCTACTACATCCATCAGTATAGGTCAAGTTCATCAAATTATAACAATTTACACTTATTTCCTTTATCAAAAATTGTTTTTTTTATCTTCCTCTGGTCTAGTTCTAATTATTAAGCCACCCAGGCTAGGTCAAATGGGTACTATCTGTAAGTTTGGGTGTTCTTGTACATCCCCCTTCATTTCATATCAGTTGGACACTTCACTCTCAGCTCTAGCCCTCCATGGCTATGTCCTTGTCCATGGGCTCAGGAATTACCAAACCCTGTACAGGATTGCTATGGGTCAGAACCGACAACAACAACAACAACACACTTCAGACCAACCAGCCCTTCCTCTTCTCTCTCTCATCTCCAGGTCAATGAAGTCTATGGAACATGGTTGAACTCAGCCCATTTTTTTTATAGTTGCCTTTCCTCCTCTTCCACTTACCAGTAGACCAATGTGGTTGCCAGCAAGCTTACATGCCTGCTCATGTGTTACCTTTGAGTTTCAGCCTTGGAACAACTTGCTTGTTCTTGTAGTAGCCAA
>NW_006408600.1:13586769-13592274 GCF_000296735.1 Chrysochloris asiatica
AGTGTCTATTTTACAATAGTAGGCAAGGGAAACCATTATTCATTAGACAGTAATACATCTTAGTATTATGTCCCCTCTTCAGACTATGCCTCCATCCCTGTATCACAGAGCCCCGTTGTTCTAACAGTGTTCCTCTATCTACCTTGTTCTTCCTCCCCTTCCCCTTCTTGTGTATGGCCCTCCCCAACACCTGAACTATGACGTGTCTACCTCTACCCTGTGCTCTACCATCCCCTCCCTCCAGCCCCCCAAGCCCCACCCCCACCGGTAACTAACAAAGAATTTTCTTTTTCCCTTTTAGTATGGGTATCTTTTCTTAAGCTTTTACAATAATGGTCTTATGCAATATTTGTCCTTTTGTGATTGACTGATTTCACTCTGCACAGTGTCTTCAAGGTTCATCCATCCATGTTATGTGGTGGCTTGCAGATTCCTTGTTATTCTTCAAGGTAGCATAATATTCCATTGTGTGTATGTATCAAAGTTTGTTTATCCATTTTTCCATTGATGGGCACTTAGGCTGTCTCCATCTTCTTACTATTATGAATAGTGCTGCTATGAACATTGGTGTGCGTATATCTACTTGTGTTATAGCTCGTATTTCTTGTAAGTAAATACCAAGTAGAGGAATTGCTGGATCATACGGCATTTCTACTTCCAACTTTCTAAGGAAGAGCCATACTGTTTTCCAGAGTGGTTGGACCATGTTGCATTCCCACCAGCAATGTAGGGGGGTCCCAGTCGCTGCACATCTTTTCCATCATTTATTGTCTTCTGTTTTTTTGAACTTTGCTGTTGTTGCTGGTGTGAGATGATATCTCATTGTCAACAACAACATTCTTAATCCCACCATTACCCCAATCCAATCTGTTGGCAGTCTCAAGTGTTATTTATCTTATAAGAGAAAAAAGAAGAGAGACTTGAGCAGAGAAAGAAGAATCTACTACTACCAAGATAAAAGAGCCTGGAGTGGAGTGCGTCCTCTGAACCTGGAGTCCCTGTACTGTGAAATTCTTAGATCCAGGGAAAGATTGATGCCAACATGTACGGAGATCTCCAAGAAACACTGGAGCTATAGATGCTGAAAGGAGACAAAGATCTTTCCTCCGAGCTGAGAAGAAAATGGCTTCCCCATGGCCAGGCACCCTGAATTTGGGTTTCTACCCAACTAAACAGTGAAGGCCTGGTAGTGTAGTGGTTAAGAATCTGGCTGCGAACCCCGCGGTCAACAGCTTGAATCCACCAGGCCCTCCGTGGGAGAGAGATGATGCTCTTTGCTTCTTCAGCCTTCTGTATGGATTGCATCTCAATGTCAAGAAAACAAAAATCCTCACCACTGGACCAATAAACAACATTCTTATCAATGGAGAAAAGATTGAAGTTGTCAAGGACTTCATTCTTCTTGGATCAACTATCAACACTCACGGAAGCAGCAGTCAAGAGATCAGACGACGTATTGCATTGGGCAAATCTGCTACACAGGAATGTTTTAAAGTATTGAAGAACAGAGATGTCAGCTTGAGGACTAAGGTGTGTCTGACCCAAGCCATGGTATTTTCAATAACCTCATATGCATGCGAAAGTTGGACAGTGAATAAGGAAGATTGTAGAAGAATTGATGCCTTTGAGTTGTGGTGTTGGAGGAGAATACTGAAAGTGCCATGGACTGCCAAAAGAACCAATAGATCTGTTTTGGAAGAAGTGCAGCCAGAGTGCTCCTTGGAGGACAAGATGGCTAAGCTTCATCTCTCATACTTTGGACATATTGTCTGGAGAGAACAGTTGCTGGAGAAGGATGTCATGCTGGGTAGGGTGGAGGGTCAGAGAAAAAGAGGAAGACCCCCAAAGAGATGGATCAGCCAGGTGGCATCACTGATGGACTCAAGTGTGGCAGTGGTAGTGAGGTTGGCCCAGGATCGGACATTGTTTCGTTCCGCTGTGCATGGGGTCGCTGTGAGTCAGTTCCGACTCGATGGCACCTGACAACAGCAAACAGTGAAAGAATAAATTTCTGGTTGTCAAAGTCATCCATTTGTATTTCTATTGTTAGACCTCTCCAGCTGAACTCACTCCCAGCATTTCTTTGGAGAACTGTGTTTCATTCTTTGCTCAAGACCTAGCAACAGGATTTAGGACACAAATCAACTTTCTACCAAACACTCTCTGCCCTCAAATAGTTATCACAACTGCTGTTGTTGTTAGGTGCTGTTGAGTATATTCTGACAAGTGAACAAAATAGTGCCCCATCTTCTGCTATCCTTACAACAGTTGTGCTTGAACCCATTGCTGCCATCACTGTTTCAATCCACCTGGCTGATCCTCCACTTTCTTTAAGGCTTGGTTCCTTCTGATAACATGTGTAAAGTATGAGAGACAAAGTCTTGCCATTCTGTCTTTTAAGGAGCATTCTGGTTGTAATCCTCCCAACACAGATTGGTTTATTCTTGTGACAGTCTATGGGTGGTTTTAATATTCTTCTCCAACACCATAATTAAAATGCACTGATTCTGCTAAAGTCCGCCTTTTTCATTGTACAACTTTCATATGTCCAACTTTCATTTTCATGGCATTTGAAAATACCATGGCTTGAGACATATACAATTTACTCCACAAATTGATGTCTTTGCCCTGGAACACCTTCAAAAGGCCTTGTGCAGCAGATTTGTCTAATGCACTCGTCATTTGATTTGTTGAGTGCTCTTTCTATGAGTTGTTGCTATGAATCCAAGTAAAATGAAGTCTTGAACAACTTCAATCTTTTCTCCATTTATCACGATGTTATTTATTAGTTCAGGTCAATTAGCACACCTATTTTCAACTGCTAATCCAATCTTTGGAGTCCTGGTGTGGCGCTGTATGTAAAGCACTCAACCTCTAGGTCGGTTTGAACAGTAAGGTCAAACTCACCAGCCTTCCTTGGAAACGCTATAGTTGCTGTGTGTCTGAACCGAGTTGAGGGCACTTAACAATCCAAACATCTAGTGTGGTGCTGTAGGATCATCACTGAACTGGGAACCATAGGTCGGCAGTTCAAACCCACCAGCTGTTCCTCGGAAACCCTGTACAGGATCACCAATAGTCAGAATTGATTAGATGGCACTAAACAACAACAAACATCCAAGCTGTCACCAACTTTATTGACACAGGGAAAAATTCATCCAAGGTCGTTCAATGTTTAGGTTGACCTCACTGGGTCCGAGTGACTGATGCCGTTGGCTCCTGGGATAAACACGCCCCAAGGCTTGGTCCTATCAGCGCTGGACACCTCCCAGGCCAAAGTGCATAATAAGCGCTGGTGGGTGACTCGCGCTTCTCTGATACTCTCTTCTCAGATACTCTGGGTCGGCTGGAGGGACTACAACAAGATGGAACTACGTTTTTTCTCTTGGGACAGCCAGGAATCGGTCCGTGAACCGCTCTGCGGACCCTGCTGGTTTGCATGGTGGAACCGCCTGCGACACCGACGCAGAGACAGGAAAACTGGTCCAACAACACCCAGGACTCAAGAGGACCCCAACTCTACCCCAGAAGAGCTGGATGCCTCCGAGGTGCCCAAGACCAGCCTGCCACCTCTGTCGCCCTCAGCCGATCCGTTCTCCTCACCTGATACACAAGGGGAGCCCCACTCTGCCGGTGTCAGGGACCCCTCTGAATGTTGCTCTGGCTCCCAGCAACGCCCGGGGAGAAAACTTTGGATTCGACGCCTCACGGAGAACAAGCGTCTGGGACGCAGTTACCAGTCAGAGTCAGAAAGTCCTGACCCTCCCGTTGAGATCCTTCCATGGTTGACCCTCTTTGAACAAATGCTGTTACCATGACTTCGCTCACTCTACTTATCCTGGTGGCACCCGGATATTTTGATTTTGCATAATTTTTGCATAATTTGATTTTACCTTAATAAAACTATCTGAAAATGTCACGAGACTGGTTACTGAGGTGTGTGCGTCCGAACCCTTTTCCTGTTGGGGAGGATGTTGTGCCCACAGGTGGAGATTGTATGTGGGAGCAATAGTGGATGTATGTTGTGTGTGATTGGGTGGTGGTCCAGGAGGCTTAGCTCCCTTCCTTGATTGTCCTGGAGCGTTGGCTTCTGGGCAACAGCCGATGAAGGTGATGAGTTGTCCAGCAAGGTGATCAATATGCAGAGTCACCTACACCGGCCTTGCCTGATAGATCCTCCAGCTTCTCAGCACCCGTTAATGGAAGCCAGATGTCCTTACCAATCCAGGGACTCACTCTCCTGACCCTTTGGCCTTCCCAGACCATTTCTCTGCCATCTTCCTATGCCTCATTCCTCTCCTCAGGATGCTCCCACTCCAAACATGGCAAGACTTCTGCCTTCCAGGGTACAAAGTTTGTGTCTTCCTTGTCAGCACACCCCATGCAGGCAAGGGTCATTCTGCCTCCAACTCTGTCCAGCCATCATTCTGGCCTACTGCCACCTGGTTAACATAGTGTAATAGGCCATGTTTCATCAAGAAGGGCCCAGAGACCTATCCATGAGAAAGACAGTGCCTGGGAATTTACAGAGGGCTGATTTTATGCATTCAGATTTCAGCTGCCATGCTGGTCTCCAAGCCCAACTCCAATTTTGTCAAGGGCATTGACCTCTCCTATAGTCAACAGAACTGAATTCTGTTGTCTACCTCAAGGTGGGCTTCTAAGAGAGCACTGGCTCCAGAACAATTTCAAGTGAGATACAAAGAAGTTGAGATTGTTGGGTGGGATGTGTATGGTGGGATGTGTATGAGTGGTAGCCCTGGAGCTTTATCTTCTGGCTGTAAGGCTACTTCACCCTTATGTCCTTTGGGTATCTGATTCCTCATCTCAGCTCTGTTGTTGCTAGCATATCAAACCTCTTTCAGGGTCTCCTTTTTCCACTTGTAGAGGGAAGTAACAGTAATTAGAAAGGTTATGGTATGGATATGGGTATTCTGGTTTCTTTGGTTTCCTACTTACTCAGGATTAGCTTGCACTTGCTTTGATTCTTTTCTTTTTTTAGTTGTTGGTTCCTCTCTGTCGCCTCATGAGTGCTTTGCTCTCACTTTTTAAAAGTTTTGCATTTAAGAAAAAAAAAAGTTTTTATTGTGACTTGAGATAAAGTTTACAGGGCAGATCATCAGTTTTACATTCAACAAATCATATACTTTGTTTCATTCCAATGATTATAATCCCCTCCATGTATGATCAGTTAAAGCATTTCTTGTTATTCATTTTATCTCTCTCCCTCTCTTTTTTTTAAACACTCATGCATATATAATAATTTGCACCACCAAAGGCCACATTCTGCAAGTCTGCCTACTGGCCACCAGCTCTCAGTCCCTTTCTTTCCATGATTCTCGAGTCCTCAGCTGCTCCCTCTCTCAATGTCCCTATTTCTGCCGCCATCTCTGGTGTCACTGCTTCTCTGGATAAGGTCTCGCATTACTCTTGTTCTCTTCTCATTGATGGTCTTAGGGTCCTCTGCTTCTGGACTTTAAGATTAACTACTCCCCTATTTTTGTT
>NW_006408600.1:13593999-13613788 GCF_000296735.1 Chrysochloris asiatica
GGCTATCGCTTGTACCTCAGAAAGATTCGTTCCCAGGACCCTACGCACTGCCAACACAGTGGAGACATTAAGAAAGGCATTATAAAAACCATTTTCTCAGAAGCTACAATTACTGGAGTTAGAAGCATAGAATGAACAATATTAGGACTTGTACAGAGGTAGCCACCCAGTGAGTTCACAAACACCAATGAACCTGGGGCCTCAGGAGGTCACTTCCTGGGCCCTCAGGGTTCATGGCTTGTGATACCGAGGAAGGCCCTGGGTTTGGATTTTCGTCCAGGTCACAGGGCCTCAGCTTCCCAGTAATTTCGTTTTATGTCGTCCCCGACACCTCAGAAGTATATATGATTTGCACAACAGGGAAGAGCAGACAGTAATATTGTATTAACTTCCACTACTCACATTCATGCACCATTGTTCTAACATTCACATAAAACACAAATTAAAAGATAAAGTTACTAATAATCTCAAACAGGGGACAGCTGACCAGTAAATCAAGTATGACACCTCTTTCATGCAGAGTCCTATACTATGGAAGATATTACAAGCTCTAGGAATCCAGCCTGCTCAAGGCATGGCTGCACTCACATATTGGGGTTCCAATAGGCAGGGACAGATTCATGTTGTGTCTTTGTGGGTTAATGAGCTGGCCTTCAAGTTTAGTTTGAACTGCAATGTTGAACTGACTCATAGTGACCCTGTGTAGGGTTTCTGAGAAGCAGTTGGTGAATTTGAACCACCAACCTTGCAGTTCAATCTGATCTTGAGGTCCAGTGCATTATCCCACAGTGCCAGACCAGGACACATTCTCAGACCATCAGTGAGCTACACCTGCTTCCAAGTTGGCCTCAGCTTTCTAAGTCCTGAGGCAGAGTTCTACCTAAATATCTTCAACTCAGCACTGAAGGTCCAATCTTGCTACCATAAACCTTTGAACTAGTGAGAGTTTCTAATCTTCTGCCTCTAGCAGTGTCTGTTCTGCCATCCTCTTTTTCTGATTCACTACAGGGAGTCCTGATGTGGTGTTGTGGGTCCGCGAAGTCTGTTTGAATCTCACGGTTGGTGGTTCAAACTCACTAGGTGCTCCTCGGAAATGCCATCTAGGGTCACTATTAGTAAGAACTGACTTGAGGACACTCAACAGCAACTGTATTTATTATTTTTCTACTATTGTCTTTTCAACTCAAGGGGGCGGGGGGGAAAGGCACGACAAAAGAAATTGGGCTTTGAGTGAAGCACTGCATTCTGAACATTTCTTCCTGGTGTTCAAGTCAGCTACTTCAGAGATTATTGAGGGTGATGCATTCTTGATGGTCTCTTGACTATGTCTTTGTTCTGTGTCTAAAACCTTAGGCCTATGAAAAGTGCAACCAGTCAAGATCATGGAAGCACCTGACACATATAGAATATCTATATATATTTGCTTAATGTTGGGAATAATCAGAATTTATTGCAGCTGATTTAAAAAAAAAAATTGTGTTGTGTCCACTCATGACAATGGAATATTTGATACACATGAAGAAGTATGTATTACGATGCATTTTAAATACTGATGTGATATAAAAAGTAAATAATAACCAACTTACAGAAAACATACACCAACAGGCACCATTTTGCATTTGTTCTCATTAAATAATTTCTATCCATGATGCTATCAGTAATAATGAGTGACATCATGATAATGATAATAAGAGACCAAATTATTTTCTGCCCGATGCTATTTCAACATTAACTTTTATTACTGAATGAATTCATGAAAACCATTTTGTCAAATGAGAATGAGTTTGGCTTCCATTTTAGAAATGATTAAATAAGGCCTAGGGATTTTAGATAATGAACTCTGTTAGCATAGTGGATTAGCCATTGGGCTGCTAACCACAAGGTCAGCAATTTGAATTCACCAGCCACTCTTCCAGAGAAAGATGAGGTTTTCTACATGAGGCTTTCCTAAAGATTTTTAGCCTCGGAAAACTCTCTATAGGGTTGCTGTGATCAAGAACAATAGTATTGAAAGAAGAACTTTAAGTTATGCTGAATGCATTGGTAAAAAACACAACTCAAAAATTGACTGAGTGCTTGAAATGTTTCAGCAAACTGATACAGTGTTGGAAGTGCTCACACATCTAGTCAACAAGTTTGGCTTATTTGGAAGAGATCCATGTTTGTGCCCGTTAAAAAGAAAGGTGACTCATTTTGTATAGATGGGTCTGGTGAAAAGAGATGGGAATAAGATTCTTATGATTCAATTATTATGGTGACTAATTGCGACTGTCACAATTTTAAAGGTAGAAGTTTTGTGACAGAAATGGGAGAGTAGTTAATCTTCCAGTCCAGAAACAGAGGACCCTAGGACCATCAAGGGAGATGAGCACAAGTGGAATGAGGGATCCTATCCAGAGAAGCAGCAACACCAGAGATGAAGGCAGAGATGGGAACATGGAGAGAGGGAGCAGCTGAGTTCCCTAAATTCATGGGACGAGAGGGACTGAGAGATGGCAGTCAGAAGGCAGGGTTGAAGAATGTGCCTTTTGGTGTTGTAAATTATTATATATGTCTGAGTGTTTAGGAAAAAAATGGACTAAAATGAATAGAGAGAAATACTGTTAACTGATAGTACATGGAGGGGATTATAATTATTGTAATGAAACAAAGTATACAATTTGTTGAATGTAAAATTGATGCTCTGCCCTGTAAACTTTCACTCAATTCACAATAAAAACTTGAAAAAAAAAATAGTGACTCATGAAATGAAATGCTGAAATCCTTGAACAATATTATTAATATCACAAATAAAATTTTGCTGAAAATAACAATTAATGGTTGCAGCAGTACATCAACAAGAGCAAGCCGACTTTAAGCCCAGTTAAAAAAGATCACATGCAACTAGGGATCATCATGAGATGAATGACTTCTGGTTTGATGATGCCGGATTAGCATTGGACAGTAAACTATAAAGTTGGAAGTTTAAACCTAATAGCTGCTCCTTGGTAACCCTATACAGGGTCGCTGAGAATGGGAACCAACTTGACAGCACTTCACAACAACAACGAGACTAAGACAAACATATAACTGAGAGAAGTTGTCTGCAGCCACTCACTGATCACAAAGACATTTGTCAGCACATTTGCTCTGGAAACAGACCTGTGTCTGTATGAACTGGAACCTGAATGGCAATGCTTCTTGACTTAGCCTTGTATGTATGTGTGTGTTGCATATGTATTGATATCTATTACAAACACCAGGAGAAAGGTGAGACTTTCTGCTTCTATCCAGAGTTACATAAAGATTTTCAGTTTTGGAAACCCTATATACAAGGTTGCTATGAGACAGAACTGGAGTAGCTTTCTAAGATACAACAATTGGCTACTACAAGTCTAGAGCAAAAGAGAAAGAAGGAAGAAAACCAAAGATTCAAAGAAGAAAGTTGTCTACAGGACTAGTAGCCTACTTCAACCAAGGCCTAACCCATTCAAAGTCCAGAAGAACTAGACGGTTCCCAGCTACCTCTACTGAACTTTCTGACTAGGGACACAATAGATATTCATGGATAGAATGGGTGAAAAAATGTAGAACGAATTTCAAATTCTTAAAAAAGACCAGAATTACTGGACTGTTAGAATCTAGAGGAACCCCTGAAGGTGCCAGCATGAGATGCCTTTAAAACTTTAAACTGAAATCACTCCTGGAAGTTACCTTTCAACAAAATAAGAGATTGGCTAATAAAATGAAAAATATCATCTATGTATAAGTACTTTGCTCCTTTAAAAAAAAAAAAACAGTCTATATAAGACCATATAGTCAACATTTATCTTAAAGTACAGATGAGATGGTAGGAAGGAGGATGGGGGTGGAAAGTGGGAACAAGGAAGCTAGATTAATGAGAATGGAACAATCAGAGTGACAATGATGAGAATGGTGACACACTGTAAAAAATATAACCAATGTCACTGAACAACAACATATACAGAAATTATTGAGTGAAAACCTAATGTGCCATGAAAAAATTCAGCCTAAGCAAAATTAAATATTATTTTTAAAAAACAACAAAACAGAAATCATAACATAGCAGTAACTTACTAAAATCAATCAGTAAATGCAATTGGGAGTCACAAAAGATTGACCGATCAAACACACACAGAGATATCTTGTAAAACATGCCTGGTGATCTATTTCCACCAGGCTATGGCCTTAAAAATCTATGGAGCAGTTTACTTTGCACACATGGGATCACCATGAGTTAGAATGGACTCAATGGCAACTAATAATATAAAAAAGCATTTAAAAGACAACTGGGAAAAATTGTGTACATACTGATTATGAAATAGTATTAAAGAATTATTGTGAATGGCATTTAACTACGAAAATACTGCCTGCTTTATTATAGATGGATGCTGTCATACTGACAGGTGAATGACACAAGTTCTGTAATTTGCTTTGAAATACACCACCGAGCAACCTGAGAGGGAGAGATGAGACAAGATTGCTAAACGTTGATAAAATAAAAATAGAACCATATTAAAAGATGGTAAAAAAATATCAAATACCAATCAAAACTTGACAGTGCAAAAGTTATATTTGCTTATTATGCTTATAATGTATATGTAGAGAAAAGAGATACATATACAAAATTTCTTTTTTTTTTTCTTTCATAACAACAACCTTTATTGCCCCTCCCTCAAAAGTGAGGGGAAAATGTATTCTTAAATCCACTGAACCATCAGGTCAAATTCAGCAAATATCTAGCACAGATGTGCTGCATTACTACTTTTTAGGATTCTGTAGGAACGTTTGTGTTTTAGATCATTCAAAGGAGGATTCAACATTTACACCCAAGCCTGAGGGTCCTGATGTCTATTTGGTGCTGAACTGCTATGATTGTCATATTTTTTGCAATTGCATCTTTGTTGGTGATGATTTATCTCCACAAAACACCAAACCAGGTGTGAAAGTTAAGGTTTTGTATCAACTTGACTGGGCCATTATTCTCAGTTGTTTGGCAGTTGAGATTTAGCTATTCTCCATGATGTGATTTGATGTGATAAACCAATATGAGAATTAAGTGTGGGATACACCACCCTTCATCATCAAAATGAACATTTCACGATCTGTCTTGAAGTATCATGCTATCATGCTGTCTGTGATAGGATAATATCCAGGAGCCTAAATGGAAGAGCAGTTAATATTATTATTCAAATTTATGCATCTACTATAGGGTTTTGCATTAGGCAAATCTGCTGCACAAGACCTTTTTAAAGTGTTGAAGAGCAAAGATGTCAGCTTGAGGACTAAGGTGCACCTGACCCAAGCCATGGTACTTTCAGTAACCTCATATGCATGCGAAAGCTGGACAGTGAATAAGGAAGATGGTAGGATTGATGCTTTTGAGTTATGGTATTGGAGGAGAATATTGAAAGTGCCATGGGCTGCCAAAAGAACCAATATACTCATTTTGGAAGAAGTGCAGTCAGAGTGCTCCTTAGAGGCCAAGATGTCCAAACTCCGTCTCTCATACTTTTGACATATTGTCAGGAGGAGGCAGTCGCTGGAGAAGGATATCATGTTTGATAAGGTGGAGGGTCAGAGAAAAAGAGGAAGACCACCAACAAGATGGACTGGCGAAGTGGCAGCATTGACGGACTCAACCTTGCAACAGTAGTGAGTCTGGCCCAGGATCGGACAGTGTTTTGTTCTGCTGTGCATAAGGTTGGTATGGGTGGGTACTGACTTGATGGCACCTAACAACAACAACACTGGGATTACAAATCGGGCTACTAACCTCAGGGTCAGTAGTTCGAAACTACCAGCTGTTCTGTGGGAGAAAGATGTGGCTTTCTGCTCCCGTAAAGATTTATAGCTTCGGACACCCTGTACAGAGTGACTATGAGTAGGAACTGACTCCACGGCACATAACCACCACCACCACTACTAATGGCAGAGTCCTGGGTGGTGCTGTGGGCTAATGTGCTTGACTGTAAAGTTGAATTGAACTGCAAAGTTGACTGTTCAAGCTTACCAGCGGTTCCTTGGAAAACCTGTATAGGGTCGCTACAGGTGGAATTCTACCAACTTCTTCAAGTCTGAAATTGATGCAATTAACCTGTATTGATAATTACTGGTGATTGGAATGTAAATGTTGAAAACCAGGAAGAAGGATGATTGAAAATTATGTCATTGGAAATTATGGCATTGATGATAAAAATGATCGATGCTGGAGATTACCTAACAAAATTAGCAAGATGAATAATTCAACTATTGCAAATACCTTTTTATTTTTAACTTAAAAAGAAAAACCAACATAAAAGGTGGCTATACACATAGATCTCACCAAATGAGACACATCAAACTGACTTCATCTATGGAATAAGATGGAGTCCTGGTGTAGCACTGTGGGTTAATGTGCTGGACTGCAAAGCCTTTTAAACTGCAAGGTTCGGGTTCAA
Organism: Chrysochloris asiatica; assembly: GCF_000296735.1. Taxonomy (NCBI): domain Eukaryota; kingdom Metazoa; phylum Chordata; class Mammalia; order Afrosoricida; family Chrysochloridae; genus Chrysochloris; species Chrysochloris asiatica. Next base: position 13,600,440 of record NW_006408600.1, read on the forward strand.
GCTCACCAATCGCTCCTCAGAAACTCTATACAGGGTCACTATGGGTCGACACCGACTCGACGGCACTTAACAACAACAACAACATGGGCAGAATATTGAATGGTGAAGAAAGCATCAAAAGAAGATGGAAGGAAGACAGAGTCACTGTACTAGAAAGAAAATGGCTAATGTTCAACCATTTTTAGAGATCGCATATGATCAAAAGACAGTGAAAATTAAGAAACAAGTCCAAGGCACACCAAAGGTATTGGTAAAGAACAAGGTTCTGGGAGGGTCTGTGAAAAAAAATGAAAGACCCCCTAGTGGGATGGCAGCAGCAAGGGATCAAGCTTAACAATGATTGTGAGGATGGCTCACACCAGGCAATGTTTGCTTTTGTTGTGTTTAAATATGGTATGAGTTAGAAGCAACTCATCAGTACCTAACAACAACAACACTCTTAATCCCACCATTATCCTGATATAATCTATGGATAATCTCAAGGGTGTGGCATGCAACACCTTTTATCTTAGAAGGAGGGAGAGACTTGATCAGAGAAAGAGGAATCTATTACTACCAAAATAAAACAACCTGGAGTGGAGTACATCCTTTGGACCTGGAGTCCCTGTACTGTGAAATTCCTAGATCCAGGGCAAGATTGACATCAGGGTGTATGGAGATCTCCAACGAATACTGGAGCTGCAGATGCTGAAAGAAGACAAAGCCCTTTCCCAGAACTGAAAAGAAAATGGCTTCCCCAAGGTCAGGCTCCCTGAATTTGAACTTTAGCCTCTTAAAGTGTGAGAGAATAAATTTCTGATTGTTAAAGTCATCCACTTGTATTTCTATTGTTAGGTAACTAAGACACTTAGATAGGATAAGTCCATGGAAGAAGTGGATATCGACCTCTGTCCTGCCCCACACTCATATCACAAATGCCAGTCCATTTACTTCCAGAAGTCCTTTGGGGACCTGTGTTTCATTCTTTGCTCAAGTTCTAGTGATAGTATTTGGGACACAAATCAGCTTTCTATCAAACACTCTCTGCCCCCAAATAGTTATCACGACAACTGCTGCTGTTATTAGGTGCTTTGGAGTATGTTCTGACTCATAGTGACCTTATGCACAACAGAACAAAATAGTGCCCCATCCTCTGCTATCCTCACAATAGTGGTTGTGCTTGAGCCCATTGCTGCTCCCTCTGTATCAATCCACCTGGCTGACCCTTCACTTTATCAAGCAGGACACCTTTCGTTAAGGACTGGTTTCCTCCTGATAACATGTGTAAAGTATGAGAGACAAAGTCTTGCCATTTGGCTTTTAAGTAGCATATGGGTTGTAATTCTTCCAACACAGATCTGTTTGTTCTTGTGACAGTCTATATATATATATTGTGACAGACTTTTAATATATTCTTCTACAATGCCATAATTTCAATGCACTTATTCTGCTAAAGTCTGCCTTATGCATTGTTCAACTTTCATATATGTCTTTGAAGCATTTGATACTATGGCTTGGGCCAGGTGCAATTTACTCCTTAAATTGATATATTTACTCTTGAACACTTTAAAGAGGTCTTGTGCAGTAGATTTGCCTAATGTACTATTCGTTTGATTTGTTGAGTGTTACTTCCATGAGTTGTTGGCTGTGAATTCAAGCAAAATGAAGTCTTAGGCAACTTTAATCTTTTCTCCGTTTATCATGATGCTATTTAGTAGTCCATGCCAACTAGCAGCTTTCATTTTGAACTCTTAATCCTATCTTTGGAGTCCTGATGTGGTGCTATAGGATAAGCAGTCTACCACAAGGTCTGTCTTTCAAATTCATCAGCTCTCTTTGGAAAACTTATAAAAGGTTGTTATGAATCTAAACCGACTATAAGTAACTTAACAATAACAACAGCAATCCAGTCGTCTAGGGTAGCACTGTAGGATCATCACTGGACTGTGAACTACAAGGTTGGTAGTTCAAACCCACCAGCTGTTCCTAGGAAAACCTGCTAAAGGATCGCTATGTATTGGAATTGATACAATGGCACTAAACAACAACAAAATACTAACCACCAGCAACGAAATCCAATCTGTCACCAACCGTATTGAAAAAGGGAAACATCATCCAATGTGGTTCAATATTTAGGTTGAGCGCCTTAAGTACAAATGACTGATGCCATTGGCTCTCGGTAAGAACACGCCCCATGGCTTGGTCCAATCAGCACTGGACGTCTCCCAGGCAAAGGTGCATAAAAAAGGCTGGTGGGTGACTGCTGTCTCTCAGATTCTCTGTGCCTGCTGCAGGGACAGCAACAAAATGGAACTACATCTTTTCTTTCAGGACAGACAGGAATCGGTTTGCGAACCGCTCTGCGGATCCTGCTGGCTTCCTTGGTGGGACCACCTGCGACACCGACGCAGAGACCGGAAAGCTCGCCCGACACCCGGGACCCAGGAGGCTCCCAAGACGACCCTAGAAGAGCTGGACGGCGCCCAGGTGCCCGACACCAGCCCGCCCCCGCAGTCACCCTCAGCTGAGCGGTCCTGCTCGCCTGACACACAAGGAGAGCCCCACACTGCCGGCGGCGGGGACCCCTCTGAATGTTGTTCTGGCTCCCAGCACGCCCCGCCGAGAAAACCGCAGGCTTCCCGAGGCCGCTGCCCGTGGATTCGAAGCCCCAAGGTCCGCAAGACTCAGCGAAGCAGCAACCCCTGGGCTCCGGAAAGTCCTGACACCCCGGTTGTGCCCCTTTCATGGTTGACCCTTTTCGAACAAATGATGTTACCATGATGTGAGTCTCTCTGTTCATTCTGATGGCACACGGTTTGCCCTCACAGCCCTTTGCATAATTTACTTTTGTCTTAATAAAGTTATCTAAAATGTTACAGAACTGGAAGCTTGTGTTTGTGTGTGTGACCCCTTTTCCTGTTGGGGTGGATGTGGTACCCACAAGTGGAGGCTCAGGTGGGGGCAATAGTGGGATGCATGTTGTGTGTGACTGGGTGGTGGTCCAGGAGCCTTATCCCCCTTGGCTGTCCTGGCGCGATGGCTTCTTCTGGGCAGAGTGGCCAGTGGGACAGCCAAATGATCGTTAGCTGACTTGCCTAGCAGACTGATGGAGCTTCCAGATTCTCAGCACCCTGGAACCGAGGCTGGTCATCCTCACCAAGCCAGAGACTCGCTCTCCCTGCCAATGTCCCTGCCATTCCAGCATCTCTTTCCAGGGTCCAACGTTTGTGTCTCTATTATCAACACACCCCATCCTGGGACTGGTCCCTTTTGCTTTCCACTCTGTCCAGTCACCAATGAGACCCATTTGCCCCTGGCTAACATATTGCCCTGGTGTGGCTGTGGGTTAATGCGCCAGACTGCAAAGCCATTTGAACTGCAAGGTCAGCAGTTCAAGTTCATCCTATACAGGGTGGCTATGGGTTGGAACCCACTCGAGGGCACTTCAGAACAACAACAACATATTGTAGGAGGTCAGCTTGAATCAAGAAGGGCTTGGAGACCTAGCCATGAGAAAGACAGAGCCTGGGGCTTTATAGAGCAATGACTTTATGCATTCAGATTTCAGCTGCCATGCTGGTCAAAACACCCAACTCCAATCACGTGAAAGGCTTTTATCTCTCCTGTTGTTGTTGTTGTTGTTGTGTGCCGTAGAGTCGGTTCCGACTCATAGCGACCCTGCACAGGGTTTCCGAGGCTGTTAATCTTTACGGGAGCAGAAAGCCTCATCCTTCTCCCGCGCAGCAGCTGGTAGTTTCGAACTGCTGACCTTGCGGTTCGCAGCCCGATTCGTAACCACCACGCTACCAGAGCTCCTTAGTTAATAGAAATGAATGGTGGGCTTCTCAGAGAGCATTGGCTTCAGAACAATGTCAAGTAAGCTGCAAAGAAGCTGAGATTGTTGGGTGGGATGTGTATGGTATGTGTGGCTGAGTGATAGTCTTGGTGCTTATCTCCCATTCACCCTTATCTCCCTGGGGTGTCTAATTTCCTCATTTCACCTTTGTAGTTGCTAACATATCCAACATCTTCCTGGGTTCTCTTTGTTGGCCAGTAGTATGATGTAGCACTAGTAACACAGGCTATGGTGTGGATCTGAGGTGGCCCTTCAGCCTCTGCCAGCATTCTTTGAGGACCTGTGTTTCATTCTCTGCTCAAGCCCTAGCAATAGGATTTGGGACAGAAATAAGCTTTCTACCAAACACTCCTTGCCCCCAAGTAGTGTTATCACAACAACTGCTGTTGTTGTTAGGTGCTGTGGAGTATGTTCAGACTCATATTGACCTGAGGCAAACAGAACGAAACACAGCCCCATCCTGTGCTATCCTCACAAGTACCCCACTGGAGCCCATTGTTGCTCTTGGCTGATCTCTGCTTTATCAAGCATAACATCTTTCTTTAAGGACTGGTTCCTCCTGAATACATGTATAAAGTATGAGAGACAAAGTCTTTCATTCTGTCTTTTAAAGAGCATTGTGAATGTAATTCTTCCAAACAGATTTGTTTGTTCTTGTGGCAGTTTATGGGTACTTCTGAGATTGTTCTACAACACCATAATTCAAATGCACTGATTCTCCTACAGTCTACCCTTTTCATTATCCCACTTTCATACACCTTTGAGGTCATTGAAAATTAGGCTAGGTGCATTTTATTCCTCAAACACATATTTGCTCTTGAATACTTTTAAGAAGTTTTGTGCAGCAAATTTGCCTAATGCAATAGTCGTTTGATTTCTTGACTGCTGCTTCCGTGAGTGTTGATAGTTGATCCAAGAAGAATGAGGTCCTTGACAACTTCAATCTTTTCTCTGTTGATAAGAATGTTGTTTATTGGTCCAGTGGTGAGGATTTTTGTTTTCTTGACATTGAAATGCAATCCATACCAAAGGCTGTGCTCTTTGATCTTCATCAGTAAATATTTTAAATCCTCTTCACTTTCAGTAAACAAGGTTATATCATCTGCATATCACAGGTTATTCATGAATCTTAGGTTGAGCTCATTAGGTCTGAGTGACTGCTGCCATTGGCTCCCTGTAAGAACACGCCCCATGGATTGGTCCAATCAGCACTGGACGTCCCAGGCTAAGGTGCCTAAAAAGGCTGGTGGGTGACTGCTGCCTCTTGGATTCTCTGTGCCTGCTGCAGGGACAGCAACAAGATGGAACTACAGGTACCAGTTTGCGAACCGCCTTGCGGACCCTGCTGGCTTCCTTGGTGGAACCGCCTGCGACGCCGACGCAGAGCCCGGAAAGTTCACCTGACGCCCAGGAAGACTCTAGAAGAGCTGGACGCCGCCCAGGTACCAGACACCAGCCCGCCCCGGAGTCACCCTCAGCTGAGAGGTCCTGCTTGCCTGACACACAAGGAGAGTCCCACACTGCCGGCGGGAAGGATCCCTTTGGATGTTGTTTTGGCTCCCAGCACGCCCCGCCGAGAAATCCGCAGGCTTCCCGAGGCCGCTGCCCGTGGATTCGAAGCCCCAAGGTCCGCAAGACTCAGCGAAGCAGCAACCCGTTGGAGTCAGAATATCTTGACGTCCCCGTTTTGACCCTTTCATGGTTGACCCTCATGGAATAAATGATGTTACCATGATGTGTCTCTCTGCTCATCCTGATGGCACACGGTTTACCCTCACAGCCCTTTGCATAATTTACTTTTGTCTTAATAAAGTTATCTAAAATGTTACAGAACTGGAAGCTTGTGTTTGTGTGTGTGACCCCTTTTCCTGTTGGGGTGGATGTGGTACCCACAAGTGGAGGCTCAGGTGGGGGCAATAGTGGGATGCATGTTGTGTGTGACTGGGTGGTGGTCCAGGAGCCTTATCCCCCTTGGCTGTCCTGGCGCGATGGCTTCTTCTGGGCAGAGTGGCCAGTGGGACAGCCAAGTGATCGTTAGCTGATTTGCCTTACCTGATGGAGCTTCCAGATTCTCAGCACCCTGGAACCCAGGCCGGTCATCCTCACCAAGCCAGAGACTCGCTCTCCCTGCCAATTTCCCTGCCATTCCAGCATCTCCTTCCAGGGTCCAACGTTTGTGTCTTTATCATCAACACACCCCATCCTGGGGCTGGTCCCTTCTGCTTCCCACTCTGTCCAGTCACCAATCAGACCCATTTGCACCTGACTAACATTGTAGGACGTCAATCTGTATCAAGAAGGGTCCGGAGACCTAGCCATGATAACAACAGAGCCTGGGACTTTATAAGAGCACTGACTATGCATTCAGATTTCAGCTGCCATGCTGGTCAAAACACCCAACTCCAATGTGTCAAAGGCTTTTACCTCTTTAGTCAATAGAAATGAATGGTGGGCTTCTCAGAGAACATTGGCTTCAGAACAATGTCAAGTGAGCTGCAAAGTAGCTGAGATTGTTGGGTGGGATGTGTATGGTATGTGTGACTGAGTTGTAGTCTTGGTGCTTATCTCCCTTGGCTGTAAGACCAATTCACCCTTATCTCCCTGGGGTGTCTAATTCCTCATCTCACATCTAAAGATACTAGCATATCCAACATCTTTCTGTGTCCCCTTTGTTGGCTAGTCGAGGGACGTAACAGGAGTAACACAGACTATGGTTTGGATCTGGGTAGTCTGGTTTCCTGCCTACACAGGATTAGCTTGCACCTGCTTTAATACTTCCCGAAATCCCACAGATCTTGGGTCCACTAGAATTCTGTGTTACTTGGGCCTCAGCAGTGTGTTTGATTTGCATAGCAGAGAACAGCATTATCTTCTACTGTAGTGGTTACAAATCAGGCTGCTAACTTCAGGGTAAGCCGTTCAAAACTACCAGCTGTTCCATGGGAGAAAAACCAGTCTTTCTGCACCTGTAAAGATGTACAGACTTGGAAACCTTATACAGCGTCACTATGAGTCGCAACTGACTCCACAGCACACAACAACAACTCACATTCATGCACCATTGTTCTAACATTCACATATAAAACACAAGTTACAAGATAAAGTTATTAAGGACCTCAAGCAAGGGACAGGTGATCATTAAATCAAGTATGACACCCCTTTGATATAGGGTCCTGTACCATGGAAGAGGTCACATGCTCTTGAAACCCAGCCTGCTCCAGATAGGGTTCCACTAGCATATTGGGGGCCGTAAAAGGTAAAGGCAGCATCCTTGTGTGGCACTGTGGGTTAATGCCCTGGACTGCAAGTTGGGTTTGAACCACAAGGTCGGTGGTTGAAGTTCACTAGCCACTCCTCGGAACAAAGTGGCTATGAATCTGAACAGACTGGACAGTATTTAGCAACAGCAGCAGAGGCAGCAAAAGGCAGGGCCACCCACCATGCAACAAAATGCTGTTGCTAATTGCTGTCCAGCTGTTTCTTGCACATGGTGACGCCATGTACAACCGACAATATTGTCTGGATTTGTACGACCTCCATGATGGACCATGGTATGCTGAGTCCATTGCTGTAGACACTGTGTAGCTTAAGTGCCTTTTAACCTCGGGGCCCATCTTACAGCACTTTATCTGATACCATTCTATTGTGATGCATAGAATTTTCACTGGCCAATATTCAGAAGTCAATCACTGAATCCTTCTTTCTACTCTGTCTCTGTCTGGAAGCTGGGTGATCTTGCTGGCATATGATGGCACAACTTCCAGCATCATAGCAACATACCAGTCACCACAGCAGGACAAACTGACAGCAAAGTGCTGAGCTTCAGGACATAGCAGGTGCCATGATGGAGATGCAGCCTCAATTTCATCCCCACTGTGGTTTCCTTTATACGTTGCTCCTTTTTCTTGTGGAGTTTTCAGGATTAACCGCCATTGTTTGATTTTTGGACAGTTATTTGGACCTTGGAGTACTATTTTAAATACATTTTGACTCCCCCAAATTAAAGTTGTGCTTCTTCGATTCTTACCTGCCTAATTGATGCAGAATTTGGATGTAGCAGGATGATCTTGGTGTAGAGAATTTGGAAGAGGAGAGAGAGGAGAGCAGGACCAGTTGGGTTAGGGCTGGAACCTCCTGACTCCAAAGGGATTCTGGAACCTCTAAAACATTCCCCTTCGGCTTCCTTTCTCATTCTGTTTGTTTTTATTTTTATTTTTTTGCAGTAAAGACAATAAATGTTTGACCATCGAATGGTAGGAAGTAAAAGCTGAAGACAGAGGAGGGCAGAAAAGCAGAGAGGGGCTAAAATGAGGTCAGAGAACACCAACTCACCAGATAAAACCAAAAAAATGTCTAAAAGGTCTCCTGGCATTTGCAGTTCCATTTAACGTGGAAGTTAAGCCCTGGGGTAGGGATTAGGCACAGCAAGGAGAACAATCCTTGTTCTTCTGGCCATTTTCAGTTTACAGGGTGGAAGAGTATGTTTATTATGTGTGGGCATATAAAATTGATACACATAGTTTTTTAATATACAGAACTCTCAAAGAGGAGTCAGCAAACATTTAATATGAATGTACTGGGGTTCCTACTCTCCAACAACATTCTATTTCAATTTCAGTGACTTAGCCAAACCAAAGGGAGGTTCTTTCAATGTTTACACACACACAACAGAGACCTTCCCGGTGCCTCTTTAGTTCACAAATGCTATTATTATAATTTTGCTGTTAAACCATACTGTGGATTCATGCTGAGCTGTAGACTCACCCTCTGCTGGTTTTCACTATTGTAACTCATTTCTGGTGATCTTAGCACCCTGGCTAGCTGCACCTCATATTCATTTTGTTGTTAAGTGCCATCAAGTCAGTTCTAACTCATAGCAACTCTATACAGAGTTTCCAAGGAGCAGCACGTGGACTTGAACCGCCAGCCTTATTCAAATCCATGTTTAACCTTTGAGTCAGTTCTGACTCATAGTAACCCTGTGTAGGGTTTCTGAGTAGTAGTTGGTGAATTTGAGCCACCAACCTTGCAGTTCAATCTGATCTTGAGGTCCAGTGCATTATCCCACAGCGCTACACCAGGACACATTCTCATACCATCAGTGAGCTACACTTGCTTCCAAGTTGGCCTCAGCTTTCTAAGCCCTGAGGCAGAGTTCTACCTAAATATCCTCAACTCAGCACTGAAGGTCCAATCTTGCTATCATAAACCTTTGAACTAGTGAGAGTTTCTAATCTTCTGTCTCTAGCAGTGTCTGTTCTGCCATCCTCTTTTTCTGATTCACTACAGGGAGTCCTGATGTGGTGTTGTGGGTCCGCGAGGTCTGTTGAATCTCAAGGTTGGTGGTTCAAATTCACCAGCTGCTTCTCAGAAACCCTATGCAGGGTCACTTCAGAACCGACTTCAGGACACTTCATAACAACTGTTTTTATTATTTTTCTACTATTTTCATTCAGGTCAACCAAAAGAAAAAATAAACAAAACACAATTAAATAGTGGCATGACAAAAGGAAATGGGCTTTGAATGAAGCCCCACATTCTGAACATTTCTTCCTGGTGTTCAAATCAGCTACTTAGAGATTATCGAGGGTGATGCATTCTTGATGGTCTCTTGACTATGTCTTTGCTCTGCGTCTAAAACCTTAGGCCTATGAAAAACACAACCAGTCAAGATCTTCATGTGTATGACCCTCATTGAAAAACCTGGCACATAATAGAATATTTATGTATATTTGCTAAATGATGAGAATAATCAGAATTTATTGCAATAATGACCTGGAACCGACAACCTTGCAGTTAAAATGGCTTTGCAGTCTGGCACATTAACCCACAGTGCTATACCTGGAAACTCTATACAGGGTTACTCTAAGTTGGAATGTTGTTGTTAACTGTCATCTGAGTCATGTCAGACTCTTAGTGACCCTGTATAGATTTTCCAAGGAGCGGCTGGTGAGTTTGAACTGCCGACCTTATGGTTCAAACAGACCTTGGGGTCCACTGTTTTATCACAAAGTGTCACATCATACTCCACGAAATGCAGCAGAGGGTTACTGATTTACAAAATGATGCACTGCTCTTTGATCCAAATAGTGGAATTCTGGAGTGTGGGACTTTACTATAACAGGAGGGTAGACTGGAAGTAGGGAAGAGAAAGAAAATAGAACAAAAGATACACAGGCAGTTTCTCAAGTAGGACTGAGCTACCAGTCAATCCCCCACTTTCTCCCTCTTCAACACTTTAATTCCTTCTCCTTCTCTCATACCCACTTTCTTTGAAATTTGTACCCACATTTCTGATGTGGGGTCCAACAAGGTTTTCTGGAGCAGAACACTTTCTCACAAGGATAGCAGGAGAGAGGACCAACCTAAGACAGATGCAAAACTCTTAATTACTAACTTTACAAAAACGACATTGTTAGGGCTCTTCCCTGGGGGTATACCTTCCTTTGACTTCACCCATGAATGCTAAACTGTGAATGACCCTTTCCCATAGCACAGTGAGGACTTCAATGTGTGCCTGAATAGAATAGGGTTCACCTCCAAGACTTTCTGGGTGGAATGAGGATGGGAAATACCAAGGAGCAAGCAAGCTCTTTGTCTTTGCAGTAATACAGGAGATGCCCTCAGGGCAAAGAAAGAAGGAGGGAAATGTAAACTGCAGGGGGTTTAACTGCTGCCCTTTTGAGAAACAGTTACTTTTAAGTGTCCTCCAGTCTGTATAGGGTTTCCGAGAATGAGCCGCTGGTGAGCTTGAACTTGAGTTTCAAATCGACCTTCGACCTTGCAGTCCAGTGCATTAACCTGCAGTGCCACACTAGGAGCCAGTGGAAGCCCCTTTCTCTCTTAGTCTCTGCACTTCTGCACTTGGCCCCATCTCCCGCGCTCCGGTCTCCCGGTGCTCCGACGCTTCCTGACCACCAGGTGGCAACATGTGACTGCAAACCCTGGCTACTTCAGGAAAGGGACACGCGGAGCCCACTGTCCGCATCCCTTGCCAATCATAAAGGAAGCTGGACCGCTCTTATTTTTTCAAATGGTCAACGGTGCTGCTGTATCATTCATGGGCACCTGGAAGGAGAAGGCGAGCTACACTAGGTGCCTAACAACTTGCTGTTATTTATTCATAGCGACACTATGTGTACAACAGAAGGAAACCTTGTCGGGCCCTGTGCCTGCTTCACAACTGTGGTTATTGTTACACAAAGCATCATTGATGGAGAGGCTGGAGAAACTGCAGACAAACTTGCACAGAAGTTGTGGCCCCAGCATGGGGGCCCTCCAATCTTGCCATTTCTATGGAGCCACAGACGGGATAACCGGTTCCAGCTGCTCTTTGTTGGGCCCTCAGGGAAAGAAGGAGGCTCCAGACTCTTGAAGACCCCTTGGTGTTGGGACTCACTAACCCCATGAGCCCTTTGTGTCTTCCTTCTCTGTTTTGAGCACTAAATTATTCAAATCCACAGAAAAGCTGCAGCACATGCTCGAAGGAAAAGGAGGGCAGGATCCAGTGATTGTTGCACTAATGAAGGAAGGTAAAATCATTATTGCAAATGAAGAAGTCTTTAATATCCTAGTATAGCAAATGAATAAGGAAGATCGTAAAAGAATTGATGCCTTTGAGTTGTGGTGTTGGAGGAGAATACTGAAAGTGCCATGGACTGCCAAAAGAACCAATAGATCTGTTTTGGAAGAAGTGCAGCCAGAGTGCTCCTTGGAAGCCAGGATGGCTAAGCTTCGTCTCTCATACTTTGGACACATTGTCCAGAGAGAACAGTCGCTGGAGAAGTATGTCATGCTGGGTAAGGTGGAGGGTCAGAGAAAAAGAGGAAGACCACCAACGAGATGGATCAGCCAGGTGACATCATTGATGGCGTCAAGTGTGGCAGCGGTAGTGAGGTTGGCCCAGGATCGGACATTGTTTCATTCTGCTGTGCATGGGGTCGCTATGAGTCGGTTCCGACTCGATGGCACCTGACAACAACAACAACAAATCTTTACAGGAGTAGAAAGCCTCATCTTTCTCCCATGGAGTGAATGGTAGATTCAAATTGCTAACTTTGTGGTTAACAACAAAAGTGTAGTGGCTACAAAGTCACTTGGGCAATATAAATGGATTTTTTTTTGGTATTCTGCTTTTGGATTTCCCTATGAAAGGTACTTCAGGGAATTATAGCTAGTAAGAATGACCTGTGTATAGCTGGACAGGTAATCAGAAAATACAAAGAAAGGATAAGTAAAGTTAGAGTATAGAGTATTTTTCTGACTCACATTAATGAACTTTGGCATTATGAGTCAAGCTTTTGGGATACAGCAGAGCATTTTATCAGCTTTTCATTTTTGACAGAATAAACTATTTACAGAATGGGATACCATGAAAAAGAATGAAGTATAGGTGACCCAAACAAGAGTTCAAAGAACTTTACATTGTTTTAGGACAGACACCATGAAGATTTAAACTAAGGCAAGTATAGTAGGAAATGGGGATAGGACTCAGTGAGGTGATTACATGGCATCAAGTGGCTATCAGAGCTAATTTAAAGGCAAGAAGACACAGGAATAGCACTCAGAGCTATGTTGTTGTTAAGTGGTGTTCAGTCGGTTACAACCCATAGCGACCCTGTATAGGGTTTCCAAGGAGCAGCTGATGAGCCTGAACCACTGACTTTGCAGTTCAAACGACTTTGCAGTCTGATGCATTAGCCCACAGCGCCACACCAGGACTCCACACTCAGAGCTATGGAAGGAGAAAAAACAATGCCATACCTCTTGTAACACCAATATGTGCACAATAAAATAAAACATCAAAACCTACAGCCATCAAGTCCATTCTGACCCATGTTAGATGTTCTTGAGTTGTTTCTGACTCATAGTGACCCCATGCACAACAAAATGAAACACTGCCTGGTCCTGTGCCATCCTCATAATTGTTGCTACATTTGAACACATTGCTGCTGCCTCTGTGTCAATAGAGTTTGTTGGGAGTCTTCTTAATTTTTATCAAACATGATGTCCTTCTCTAGGGATTGCCACCCCGTAAAATCATGTCCAACGTATGAATATGAAGTCTTACCATCCTGGCTTCTGAGGAGCATTCAGCCTGCATTTCTTTCAACACAGATTTATGTATTCTTTTGACAGTCCGTGGTACTTTCACTACTCTTTACCATTGTACTTTTAATATTCTTTTGCAGTAGATTTGCCTAATATAATACGTAATTTGATTTCGTGACTGTTGTTTTTGTGAGTGTTGATTGTGGATCCATGTAAAATGAATAACATTTTAAGCAACATAAACATGGACCTCATCAGGTGGAATATACAGAAATCAAATTGTCTACATCTGTGGAGAAGCTCAATATTATCAGCCAAAACAAGGCCAGGAGCTGACTGTGGAGCAGATCATAAATTGTTCATATGCAAGTTCAGGCTGAAGTTGAAGGACATTAAAACAAGCCCATGAGAGCCAAAATATGACCTTGAATATATTCCAAGTAAATTCAGAGGTCATTTCAAG
>NW_006408600.1:13613917-13634407 GCF_000296735.1 Chrysochloris asiatica
GGGGGGGAAGGTAGTTAAAAATACAGGAAAGAAAGATAAGACCAAAACTGATGTCAGAGAATGAGCACAGAGAAGCTAAAGTGAATGGAAGAATTGAGGAAATGAAAAAGCTAAACAGAAAATTTCAAAGGACAGCTCAAGACAGTCAACTCTTGAGTCAAGTAGTATAGTCAAGTATTGTAATGAAATGTGCAAAGACCTGGAGTTACAAAACCAAAAGAGAAGAACATGCTTAGCATTTTTCAAGCTGAGGAAAAAAATTCAAGCCTTGACTTGTAATATTGAAAGATTCTATGGGCACAATATTGAATGATGCAGAAAGCACCAAAAGAAGAGGGAAGGAAAACAGAGTTACTGTACCAAAAAGAAATGGCTGACTACCAGAAAGAAACTCGACAAAGTTACAGAGGAACTAAACAGCACACTCAACCAACTTGACCTCATAGATGTGTACTCAGTATTCAACTCAACAACAGCACAATGCACATTCTTTTCCAGTGCATATGGAACATTCTCCAGAATTGACCATGTGCTAGGTCACAAATCAAGCCTCCATAAATTTACAAACATCAAAATACTGAAAAGCATCTTTTCAGACCACAATGCCATAAAACTAGAAATCAACAATAAGAAGACCAAGGAAACAAAGTTGAATACATGGAAACCGAATAACACCCTCCTGAAAAGTGACTGGATAATAGAAGAAATTAAATGTGAACTCACAAAGTTCCTAGAAACAAACAAGAAGGAAAACACAACATACCAAAATCCTTAGGACACAGGGAAAGCGGTACTGAGAGAATAATGTATCAATATATGCACACATCCAAAAAGAAGAAAGAACCAAAATTAACATATTAACACAGCATCTACAACAATTAGAAACAGACCAACAGAGGGAACCTACAGTCACCAAAAGAGCAGAAATAATAAAGAGTAGAGCAGAAATAAATGAGATAGAAAACAGAACTATAGAAAGAATCAACAGGATAAGAATCTGGCTCTTTGAAAGCATTAATAAAATTGACAAACCACTGGCAAACCTAACAAAAGAAAAGAGGGAGAAGACACAAATAACACGCATTAGAAATCACATGGGCGATGTCACAACGGAACCGAAGGAAATCAAAAGGATAATAACAGAAGTTATGAAGAGTTGTACTCCAACAAATTTGAAAACTTAGAAGAGATGGATACATTTTTAGAAAAACAAAACATACCCATAACAAAAGAAGAAGTTGATCAGGTCATCAAAAAACTCCCAACCAAAAGAAGTCCAGGTCCAGATGGCTTCACTGGTGAGTTCTACCAGACATTCAGGGAGGAGTTGTCACCAATTCTACTCAAATTATTCCAGAATATAGAGGAAGATGGAAAACTTCCTAATACATTTTATGAAGCTAGCATAACCCTCATACCAAAAGCAGGGAAGGACATCACTAAGACAGAAGATTACAGACCAATATCCCTCATGAACACAGATGCAAAAATTCTCAACAAAATCCTAGTCAACAAAATCTAGCAGCACATAAAAAATAATACATCATGACCAAGTGTAATTAATATCAGGAATGCAAGGATAGTTCAACATCAGAATAACAATCAATGTAATTCACCACATAAATAAGAAAAAAGAAAAGAACCACATGACCGTATTGATGGATACAGAAAAGGCATTTGACAAAATCCAGCATCCATTCCTGAGAAAAACACTCAACGAAGTAGGAATTGAAGGGAAATTCCTCAGCATAATTAAGAGCATATACACAAAACCAACAGCTTACGTTATCCTCAATGGAGAGAAACTGAAAGCCTTCCCTCTGAGAACAGGAACCAGACAAGGATGCCTTTTGTCACCACTCCTATTCAATATTGTTTTAGAAGTCTTAGACAGAGCTATACAGCAAGATAGGGAAATTAAAAGCATCCAAATTGGCAAAGAGGAAGTAAAACTCTCTCTATTTGCAGATGACATGATCCTATACATAAAAAACCCCAAGACTCAGTAAAAAACCCACTAGACCTCATTGCAAGATTCAGCAAAGTGGCAGGGTATAAGATCAACATACAAAAATCAGTTGCATTCTTCTATAGTAACGACAGTGCTGAAAAGTACATTAGGAAAGCAATACCATTTACAACAGCTGCCCAAAGGATGAAATATCTAGGAATAAATGTAACCAGAGAAACAAAGGACTTATACAAAGAAAACGACAAAACACTGCTACAAGAAACCAAAAGAGATCTACAAAAATGGAAGAATATACCATGCTCTTGGATAGGAAGACAACATTGTGAAAATGTTAATACTGCCCAAAGAAATCCCAATCCAGATTCCAACGACATTCTTCAAAGAGATGGAAAAAAAAAAAAAACCCAATTACAAACTTTATATGGAAAGGAAAGAGACCCAGGATAAGCAAAGCACTGCTTAAGAAGAATAAAGTTGGAAGCCTCTTCACTAACTGACTTCAAAATTTACTACACGGCTACAGTGGTCAAAACAGCCTGGCATGGTACAATGAAAGATACACTGATCAATGGAACAGAATTGAGAATCCAGAAATTAACCCATTAACGTACAGCCAACTGATTTTCCACAAAGGTCCTAAGTATATTGCATGGGGAGCAGATAGTCTCTTCAATAGATGGTGCTAGCAAAAGACTGAAACAAGACCTTTACTTCACCCCTTATTAAAAGACAACTCACTTCCGATTTGGGGGTGGGGAAAGCAGAGACAGACAGTGAAAACTCCTCTGCCAAAACGCAAAAAAAGAAAGCAGAGAAAGAGTGGTCCGCAGAAAAACTGCTGAGCTTTGGATCTTGTTTAAGGTTCCTGGCGCCAGTTTCCCCGCGCCCATTGAGAAAAAATCTGCATGTGGAAGCAAGATACCATGATTTCTGAATTGATCCGTTGGTGGGTGGCAGCCAGAAGTCCTCAGGCCGGAGTGCGGGGCTACAGCCAAGTGGAGGCAACGACCCAGCTCTAAAAGCCTCAGAGTTCTGCTTCTGAAGGGAGAGGTGTGATTGATATTTCATCTTTCACTTTTCATTTTTCATGTACCTCTCCTCTTCACCCCGATTGCGCCCTCACTGCACAGTCCAGACGCCTTCAGAGCACACCCCCAAAAGGGTCCAGCATTATTACACCCACAGTTTTCCAATGGCACAGAGAGGCAACCCGCAGACTGCTTCTTATGATGTTTTGACCCTGGGAACCAGCCCCCAAATTTACCTAGGGGGGACCCTTTGCACAGCAAAGACCAGTGGACAGTGTCAATCACAATTTTATTTTCGTTTTTTGATTGGTAGTTTCTGTTTCTGCTTTTATATTGTTCTGTCTTTGGTCCTTTTGGCCTCACTCCTCTCCCAGGAGTTGGTGCTTTCTCCTCCTACCTTACCCAAGAAGAGACAGCAACTGTGCCCATATAGCCAAGCTACAAGCATACCCTCTAGTACCCCACCATCTGGACAAGAGCCCAAACCAGCTACTAGGCATTACATAAGAAAAAGGAAGCCTATCTCCAGATCATATCCACCAGGAGACGTTCAACAAGATTAACAACAAAGCAACATACATGCATTTAAGCATTAAAAACTCACATAACTGTTGAAAATGTCCAAGAAAACATAGTCAAAGATATGTCCAAAACCAGAAAAAAGTAACTGAGACAAAGGAGCTGGAAGCAGACACAGTTTCCAGTAGAAGAGCAGGCTCTAGATCTGCCTGAGAAGGAATTCAGAAGAATAACATGGAAACAAATTCAAATGCTGTGAAAAGGGGTGGAGGAAAATAAGGAAGAAGTCAGGAAGGTTCTACAGGAGCAATCAAACAAGATAGATACAGCATTGTAAACAATCCAAAACCTGCAAAAAGAGGTCCAGATGATTAATAATAAAATATCAGAAATGGGCAATACACTGAAAGTGCAAAGGAGCAGAATGGAAGCGATGGAAGCCAGAACCAGTGAGCTGGAAGACAAATCTCTCAATATTGCATTCAGAAGAGGACATGGAACTAGAATATCACTGCTGATGTCAAATGGATCTTGGCTAAAAGCAGAAAATACCAGAAAGATATTTACCTGTGATTTATTGATTATGCAAAGGCTTTTGACTGTGTGGATCATGACAAACTATGGACAACATTGTGAAGAATGAATATTCTGGAACACTTAATTGTGCGCATGAGGAACCTGTACATAGACCAAGAGGTAACATAGCTGTTCAAACAAAACCAGGGGATGAGTGTTTTAAAATCAGGAAAAGTAAGTGCCAGGGCTGTATTCTTTCACCATAATTATTCAATCTATATGTTGAGCAAGTAATCTGAGAAACTGGATTATATGAAGAATATGGCATCAGGATTGGAGGAAGACTCATTAACAATTTGTGATATGTAGATGATACAACTTTGCTTGCTGAATTTAAACGAATAATTTTAAAGACATCATCAGATGACATGTCTTTAACATGACTCATAGCAACTGTGTGCACAGTGGAACAAAACACTGGGCCATTCTCACAGTTTTTATGTTTGAACTCCTCATTGCTGCCATAGTGTCAGCCCATCCTATTGGGGTCTTCCTCTTCTTTATGACCCTTCACTTTTCCAAGCATGATGTCCTTCTCCATGGACTGTACCCTCCTGACAACATGTCCAAAGTACATGAGAAGAGGTCTCACCTTTGTAAATTCTAAGGGACATTCTGACTGTACTTCTGCCAAGACATATTTGTTTGTTTTCTGGCAGTCCATGGTACTTTCAATAGTTCTTACTAACACTATAACTCAAATGCACTGATTCTTCTGTTGTTATTGCTGTTAGGCACCATCAAGACTGTTCCGACTCATATCGACCCTATGCACAAGAGAATGAACATTGCAGAGACCTGCACCAACCTTACATTTGTTCCTATGTTTGAGCCCATTGTTGCTGCCAGAGTGCCAATCCATCGTTGACCCTCCATTTTACCAAACATGATATCCTTCTCCAGGGACTGGTTGTTGTTGTTAAGTGCCGTCAAGTCGATTCCAACCCATCACATCCCTGTATAGGATTTCCACGGAGCAACTGGTGAGTTTGAACCACCAACCTTGCAGTTGGAACGACTTTGCAGTCTGATGCATTAGCCCACAGCACCTCATACCTCCTGATAATATAACTGAAGTATGAGAGAAGTCTGGCATCCTGACTTCCAAGGAGCATTCTGACTGTACATCGTCCAACACAGATTTGTTTTTTCTTCTGGCAATCCATGGTACTTTTAATATTCTTCTCTAATACCATAACTCAAACGCATCAATTTTTGTACGGCCTTCCTTATTCATTGCCCAACTTTCATTTGCATATGAGGTTATTGAAAATATCATGGCTTGGGTCAGGTGCACCTTAGTCCTCAAACTGACATCTTTGCTCTTCAACACTTTAAAGAGGTCTTGTGCAGAAGATGTGCCTAATGTAATACGTCGTTTGATTTCTTGACTACTGCTTCCATAAGTGTTGATGGCTGATTGGAATAAAATAAAGTCTTTGACAACTTCACTCTCTTCTCCATTTATATGGGTGCTGTTTATTGGTCCAGTGGTGAGGATTTCTGTCTTCTTTATCTTCAGGTGCAACCCATACCAATGACTGTGGTCTATGATCTTCATCAGTAAGTATTTTAAGTCCTTTTTTGCTTTCAACAAGCAAAGTTGTATCATCTACATATTTGCAGATCATTAATGAGTCTTCCTCCAAACCTGATGCCACATTTTTCTTCATATAATCCAGCTTCTCCAGTGTGCTTAGCATACTAGTATGGTGAAAGAATACAATCCTGGCATACGTTTCCTAATATTGAACCATTCACTGTTCCTTTGTTTGGTTGGAACAACTGCTTCTTGGTCTATGTACAGGTTCCTCATGAGAACAATGAAGTCTTCTGGAATACTCATACTTTGCAGTGTTGTCCATAACTTATTAGGATCCACACAATCAAAAGCCTTTGTGTAGTCAGTGAAGCACAGGTATACATCTTTCTGGTATTCTCTGTTTTCAGCCAAGATCCATCTGATGTCAGCAATGATATTTCTCATTTCATGTCCTCTTCTGAATCTGGTTTGAACTTCTGGAAGTTCTCTGTCAAAGTACAGTTGCCATCATTTCTGTATTACTTTTAGTAAAACTTTACTTGCATAGGAGATCAATGATATTGTCTGATGATTTCCACGGTCCATTGGGTCACTTCTCTTTGGAATGTGCAGAAATACGGATCTCTTCCAGTCATTGGTCAGGTAGTTGTCTTCCAAATTTCTTGGTATAAATGAGTGAGTGCCTTCAGCACCACATCCATTAGTTGAAAGATTTCAATTTGTATTCCATCTATTTCTGGTGCCTTGTTCTTTGCCATTGCCTTCAATGCACCTTGTACTTCTTGTTTCAATATCATAGGCTCTTTTTTTTTTCTTTCAGTATTATAGGTTCTTGATCATATGCTACCTCTTGAAATGGTTGAGAACATCGACTGTTTCTTTTTGGTATAGTGACTCTGTGTGTTCTTTCCTATTCTTTTGATGCTTTCTGCATAATTCAATATTTTGCCCATAAAATCCTTCAATATTTCAAGTTGAGGCTTGAATTTTTCCTTCAGTTCCTTCAGCTTGAGAAATGCTGAGCGTGTTCTTCCCTTTTGGTTTTCTAACTCCAGGTCTTTGCACATTTTGTTATAATATTTGACTCTGTCTGCCTTTTGAATATGTCTATTCAGTTCTTTTGTTTCCTAATTTCTTCCATTTGCCTTAGTGTCTACTCTGGAGAGCAAGTTTCAGTGTCTCTTCTGACATCCATTTTGACCTTTTCCTTCTTTCTTGTCTTCTTAATGAACATTTGCTTTTGTCCTGTTTTATGTTCTTGATGTCATCCCACAACTCTTTTGGCTTTCAGTCGTTAGTGTCTAATGCATCAAATCTGTTCTTGAGATGATCTCTAAATTCAAATGGGATATATTCAAGGTCATATTTTGGCTTGTGTGGATTTGTTTTAATTTTCTTGAGTTTCAGCCTGAACTTGCATATGAGTAATTGATGGTCTCTTCCAAAGTCTGCTCCTGTCCTTGTTTTGGCTGATGATATGGAGCTTCTCCACCTTCACTTTCCACAGATATAGTCCATTTGATTTCTGTGTATTCCATCTGGTGAAGTGCATGTGTGTAGTTGTCTTTTATGTTGTTTAAAAAAGGTATTTGCAGTGAAGAAGTCATTGGTCTTGAAAATTTTTATCATGTGATCTCCAGTATCATTTCTATCACTAAGACCATATTTTCCAGCTACTGATTGATCCTTCCTTTTTGTTTTCAACCTTTGCATTCTAATGGCCAGTAGTTATCAATACATCTTGATTTCATGTTTAATGAATTTCATACTGAAGAAGTTGGTATAAGTCTTCAATTGCTTCATCACTGGCTTTAATGGTTGCTGTGTAAATTTGAAGAATAGTTGTAATCCATACTGATGGCTGTATTTTTTGATCTTCATTAGTAAGTGCTTCAGATTCTCTTCTTTTTCAGCAAGTGAGGTGGTGTTATCTGTGAATCTCCCTCTCACTGCCATTGAGCCAATTCTGACTCATAGCAACACTTTAAAGTGTTCGAGGCTATAAATCTTTATGTTAGCAGAAAGACTCATTTTTCTTCCACAAAGCAGCTGGTAGGTTTAAACTGCTGACCTTGCAGTTACCAGTTTAATCCTCAATGTACAGTGCTACCCGGGCTTTATATCTGGATATACTGTTATTGTTAAGTGTCATTGAGTTGGATCTGACTCATAGTAACCATAGGAGTGACTGAAGGATTGAACTGCTGACCTCATGGTTCACAGTTCAGTGTTTATCCTACAGTGCCACAGAGGTGGTTAATGAGTCTTCCTACAATCCTGATACTGCATTTTTCTTCATATAATCCAGTTTCTCAGATCATTTGTTCAGCATAAAGATTGAATAAGTATGGTGGAAGGATATAACTGTGTTGTTGTTGTTAAGTGCTGTCAAGTCGGTTTTGGCTCATAGTGATCCTGTATAGGGTTTCTGGGAATGACTGGTAGATTTGAACTACTGACCATGTGGTTAGAAGTCCTGTGCGTATCCTACATTGCCACACCAGGATTTAACAATTGTGCTATATACTGCAAAGTAATGGAGAATAATGCACATTAGGTTCTGCCCCCATGTATCCACTACTATCTCTTGAATTTATCAGACATTGGGTTGGAACTAGATGTTTACTGTCTTTTTCTGATTACTCCATTGGGAGCAGAAGATGATATTCCATCAATTCTTTGCATATTCATACACTATATCACTTGGCTACCACTCATCAGTTTGTCATACTGTGGTGGCTCTTGTGGTGCTGTGATGCTTGAAGCTATGCTACTGGTATTTTATATACCAGCAGGGTCACCAGTGATGGACACGTTTCAATTGAGCTTCTAGACTGAGACAGCCTAGGATGAAGGAGAGGCAGACTATTTTTGAATATTTAGCCACTGAAAATCTTATAAGGGGAACACTGTCAGATAACACCAGAATTTGAATATTGAAATATTATGAATAGCACCAGAATATTGTCAGATACAGTGCAAGAAAATGAACCCTGAAGATTGGAAAATACTCAAAAAATGACTGAGAAAAAGTTGTGTCCTCAAAGTAGAGGATAATGTGAATAGAGTAAAGCTTTCAGGACATTCATTTGTTGATGGGGCACAACTCAAAATAAGGAGAAACAGCTACAAATATTTATTAATAATTAGAACAAGCAATGTACAGAGTATGAATGTAGGAGAACTGGAAGTTGTCAAAAATGAAATGGAATGAGTAAAAATCAGTATCCTAGGCACTAGTGATCTGAAAGAACTAGTACTTGCCAGTTTGAATCAGACAACTATATGATTTACTATGCCGATAATGACAAATTAAAAAGTAATAGCATCACAATCATTGTCAAAAAGGACATTTCAGATCTATTGAGGAAGTACAATGCTTTCTGAGATAGAATCATATCCATAAGCTTATAAGGAAGACCATAAGCTTAATACCAATACTATTTAAATTTTTGCACCAACCACTAAAGTCAGTGATGATGAAATTGAAGAATTCTACTAATTTCCTCAGTCTGAAATCAATCAAACATGCAATCAAGATGTATTGATAATTACTGGTGATGGGAATGCAAAGGTTGGAAACAAAGAAAAAGGATCAGTAGTTGGAAAATATGGACTTGGTGATAGAAATGATGCTGGAGAATGTATGATACAATTTTGCAAGTATGACTTCTTCATTGCAAGTACCCTTTCTAAACAACACATGGACCTCACCAGATGGGATGCACAGAAATCACATTGACTACATTTGTGGGAAGAGATGGTGGAAAAGCTCCGTATCATTAGTGGAACAGATTTGGAATTGCTCTTATGCAACTTCAGACTGAAGCTCAGGAAAATTAAAACAAGTATACAAGAGCCATAATATGACCTTGAATATATCCTATCTGAATTTAGAGATCATCTCAAAAATAGATTTGATGTATTAGACACTAATGACTGACTACCAGAAGAGTTGTGTGATAGCATCAAGAACATCATACGCAAGAAAGTAAAGGGTCATTAAGAAGACAAGAAAGAAGGAAAAATTCAAAATGTATACCAGAAGAGACTGAAACTTGCTCTCCAGCACAGAGATGATAAAGCAAATGGAAGAAATGAGGAAGTAAAATAGCTGACCAGAAATTTTCAAAGGGTAGCTTGAGAAAACAGTCAATTATTATAATGAAATAGTCAAAGACCTGAAGTTTGAGAAGCAAAAGGACACTCTCAGTATTTCTCAAGCTGAAATAACTGAAGAAAAATTCAAACTTTGACTTACAACACTGAATGATTCTACGGGTAAAATATTGAATAAGTAAGAAAATATCAAAAGAAGATGGAAGGAATATACAGAGTTACTTTACCAAAAAGAAATGGTGGATGCTCAACCATTTCAAGAGATAGCATGTGATCAAGAGCCAGTGTTACTAAAGGAAGAAGTCCAAGGTGTACTGAAGGCATTGGCAAAGAATGAGCCTCCAGGTATTGATAGAATACAAATTGAAAGATGAAATCTTTCAAAACAAACTGATGCAGCACTAGAGACACTCACTCATTTATGCCAAGAAATTTGGAAGACTGTTACCTGGCCAACTGATTGGAAGAGATCTATATTTGTGCACATTCCAAAGAAAGGTGACCCAATGGACTGTGGAAATCATCATTAATATCACATACAAGTAAAATTTTGTAAAGATAATTTAAAAATGGCTGTAACTGTCAGGGAATCCTCAGAGGTTCAAACCATATTCTGACGGGGGTGTGGAACAAGAGATATCATTGTTAATGTCAGCTGGATCTTGGCTGAGAGCAGAGAATACCAGAAATATGTGAACCTGTGCTTTACTGACTTTGCAAAGACTTCCAACTGTGTTGATAATGCCAAACTACCGATAACATTGCGAAGAATTCTACAACATTTAATTGTGCTCGAGAGGAACCTATTCATAGACCAAGAGGCAGTGTTCAAACAAAACAAGGGAACACTGAAGGGTTGAAAATCAGGAAAGGTGTGCATCAGGGTTATATGTTTGAACATACTTATTCAATCTGAATCTAAGCAAATAATGTGAGAAGCTGGATTATATGAAGAAGAACATGGCATCAGGATTGGAGGAAGACTCCTTAACAACCTGTGATTTGCAGGTGATAGTATCTTGCTTGCTGAAAGTGAAGAGGACTTTAAATACTTACTGATGAAGATCTAAGACCTTAACTTTCAGTATGAGTTGCCCCTCAGTATAAAAAGAACAAAACCCCTCACATCTGGACCAGTAAAGAACATCATGATAAATGGAGAGAAAAAAATAAAAAAGTTGTCAGACTTCATTTTGCTTGGATCCACAATCACCTTTAATTGAAGTTATAGTCAAGAAATCAAATGATGTATTGCATTAGGCAAATTTGGTGCACAAGACCTCTTTAAAGTGTTCAAGAGCAAAGATGTCAGTTTGAGACTCAGCTGTGCCTGACCCAAGTCATGGTATTTTCAATAGCCTCATTTGCATGTGAAAGTTAGACAATGATTAAGGAAGACCTTAGAATAATTAATTCATTTGAGTCATGGTGTTGGAGAAAACTATTAAAAATACCATGGAGACCTGATGTAGAAAGATAATGCACTGGACCACAAGGTCGGTTTGAACCATAAAGTCAATTGTTCAAACCCACCAGCCACTCAGAAGCGGTATATATGGACACTATGAGTTGGAACTGACTTGACAACACTTAACAACAATGGACTGCCAGCAGCACAAACAAATCTGTTTTGGACGTACAGCAGGAATGTTACGTAGAAACCAGGATGATGAGACTTTGTCTCTCATACTTTAGACATATTATCAGGAGGACCAGTCCCTGGAGAAGGATATCATGCTTGGTAAAGTGGAGGTGACCCAAAAAGCAGAAGATCTCTAAGGAGATGGAGAGGCACAGTGGCAACAGCCTTAGGCTCAAGTGTAACAACAATTGTGAGGATGGCGCAGGACTGGGCAGTGCTTTGTTCTGTGTTGCACAGGGTAGTCTAGAGTGGGAACAGCCTCAATGGTACCTAACAACAACAACAACAATAACAATACCACTTGGTTCTTCATTCATATCTCATTCTTCCTTCACCAAACAAATTTTGGAAGGAATATAGGAATCAGGTGAAGTTCTTAAAAAAGACTAGATTATTAGGGCTGTAACTCATGAGTGGATGATCACCTGCTGCAACTGATTACCTTTTTACTAAGGTGCAGGTGCAGGTGGGGGAGTGAGTTAAGACATAAGAGCCAATTGTGAACTGTGGATCAGCACTGGGAACCAGATCCCTTGTGGTCCTGACAGGTAGGAGGAGCCATTATCCAGTTCTTTGAAGATGGGTGGTCTTGGAGGCAGCTGGCAGTAAGGGACTGGGGCTTTCTTTGCCTACCAGTCTGCCACCAACCTGGATTATCTGAGGAGGAGCTAATCTTTTAGGGAGATGGATGGATTTCTAGGAGAACTGGCGTTTAAACTGTGGATAAAGGAAAAGGAGGTTGATGAGCATTTATTTAAGAAGTAATAAGACTCAGGAATCACTATACTCCCTAGGTTGTGATTCTCAACTCTAGTTACACATTAGAACCATTTTGAACTGTGAGGTTGGCAGTTCAAATTTACCAACCGCTCTTAAGAAGTCCTATACAGGGTCGCTATGAGTTGGAACTGACTCCACAGCACTTAACAACAAAACAACAACAACAGCACTCTTCAGATAACCTCATTGATCAGGTGAGGTCTGAGTGCTGATGTTGTCATTAGAGCACCTCAAGTATTTCTAAGATGTAGACAAGGTTTGGGACAGACAGCATTAGCATTATCAGTTCCTTAGAAATGTAGAATCTTTGGCCCCAGAACTACTGAGTCCAATTCTGAATTTTAGCAAGATCTCAAGTGATTCATATGCCCATTGAGGTTTGCTAAAGTTTGCCCCAAATAAAAATGATTTGCAGTGAAATGTCAACCAGCTAGAGGTGATATTGTGTATATCTTCTCTTCAAGACCCATCCTGTCTTCTTTGTTCATGAACAATTCCCTTTAGCGCCTTCCTTTTTCATCTTCCCTTGCTTTTAATGCTGGGTTATATATTCTTTGTTTTGTTTTTATTATGGTTTAGGTGAAAGTTTACAGAACAAATTAGTTTTGCATTTAACAATTTATGCACATTTGGTTTCATTACATTAGTTTCAATTCCCTTATTGTAACAGCACTCTTCCTGCTTCTCCCCATGGTTCATCCCCATTTACATGCTTCCTTCTTTCCTCACCCCTTTCTACTTACTGAGCTTTGCTTTTAGGCAAGTGCTGCCTTTTTGGTCTCCTATGGTTGATTATTCTAAAGAAAGTTCCTTAGGCCTCTCAGTTATTTGACTGCAAATTGTTTCCTAGGAGTGGTCTTTTTTTATAATATTGAATTGTGGTTTACAGTTTTCTCCCATTCTATTCAGGGCCTTCTGTGGTCCCAAATGTAGTGGTAGATCATGGAAGCTGAACACCATCTAGTTCTTCTGGCTTCAGTCTAGTGAAGGCAATCTTTCACTTGGTCCATTTGTCCTTTGGATTGTTTCCTTGATTTTCTTCTCTCTTTTTTCCTCCATGGGGGAAGAGGCCAATCTGAGAAGGCTGCTTGTTAACTTTAAAAACCTCAGTTATTGCTTATCAGGGTAGGGTGTAGAATGTTGCCTTTGTAAACTATGTTTCTAATTGACAGCCATTCCCCAAGACTGTGGTCCTAAACTCCCTAGCCTGGTGACTCATTCCCACTATGTGTTTGGTTATGGCTGAGAAGTTTTCATAACTTTGAAAACTATGGAGTTTTCATAACTGTATATGAGGGTGTTGGGGTTCAGGCCCAGAAGGCAAAAACCTTCTGCATACATAGGTTCCTGTTGTTGTTAAAAACCATTGAGTCAGCTTTGACTCATAACGACCCTGTGTAGAGTTTCTGAGAAGTGGCTGGTGAGTTTGAACCACTGACCATGCAATTCAAATTGATCTTGCGGTCCATTGCTTATCTTACAGAACCACACCCAAAAAAGTGACCAGGTGACAGTCTGAGAGACCTTAGTTTATTACAGAAGAGAAAATAAAAGAGATGGTTTGCTGACAGGGAACTTACTGGCAAAGAACAAAAATCACCTGTTTTCAGTGAGGGCTGGATGAACAGTGAATTTCTTCTGCATAAGGGGCGTGGACTAAGGGCTTTTTAGATCATGGGGTATATAAGTTTCACATGGGTCAGGGCAGTTAAGGGTGGTGTGTGCAACAAGAAAAAGGCAGGAAAATCAGAAGGTGCAGGGCTGCCTGCTTCTCTCTGGAGAACAGAGTTCCAGTATGCACAATGGGCAGAGGGTGCTGTCTGGTCCCTCCTAGCATTTACATAACATGACAGAAAACATGGGGACCAGGAGTTTCAACATGCATAACAGAAGGATTTGTCTGCTCTTTCTGAGAATAGAGGGAGTAGAGGGCAGGGATAGGATAGATGGCTTGAGTTGACATTACTGTGGCCATTTTGGAGGGTTCAGCTTGTGTACCTACAAGGATAAGTCAAAAAGTATTGCTATGAGGGTTCTAGTTCATACTTGCACAGGTTTATTCCATATAAAACATTTCTGAACATGTTTCTGCCATTCAAAGGAAAATGAGACAAGTGTCTTAACTGGAAGAACCCAAGAAAAAGCTTTCTGATATCCTCTACTTTCAGGCAATAGCCACCTGATGTCAGCAACATCTCAAGTTCCACACCCTCTTCTGACTCTGGCTTGAGTTTCTGACAGTTTTGTGTTGGTGTAATTTGCAGCTGTTTTTAAATGATCTTTATCAAAATTTTACTCACATGTGATATTAATGATATTGTCTGGTGATTTCTGCATTCCATTGGGCCATCTCCTTTTGGATTGGAAAGGGCACAGATATGGATCTCTTTCCGTCAGTTGGCCATGTAGCTCTCTTCGGTTTCTTGGCATAGGTGAATGAATGCCTCCAGTGCTGCATCAGTTTGTTGAAATATTTTAATTTGTATTCTGTAAATTTCTGGAGCCTTGTTTTTCACCAATGCCTTTAATGCAGCTTGGACTTCTTCCTTCAGAACCACTGGTTCTTGATCATAGTTTACTGTTTGACACCATTTCTTTTTGTTACTGTGTTCTTGATGGCATCCTACAACTCTTTTGTTCTTCAGTCGTTGGTATCTAATTCATCAAAATCATTCTTGAGATAGTCTTTAAATTCAGGTGGGATATATTCAAGGTCATAATTTACCTTTCATAGACATATTTTTATTTTCCTCAGCTTCAGCCTGAACTTGCATATGAGCAATTGATGGTCTGTTTTCCATTCTTCCCCTGGTTTTGTTTTAACTGATGATATTGCACTTTTCTACAGTTTATTCCCACAGATAGAGTCAATTTGAATCCTGTGTATTCCCTATAGTGAGTTCCATGCAGTTGCTTTTTATGTTGTTGAAAAAAGGTATTTGCAATGAATAAGTTGTTGGTGTTACAAAATTATATCATGGGATATCTGGCATCATTTCTACCATCAAGGCCATATTTTCCAACTATTGATCCTTCTTTGTTTCCAACTTTTACAGCATTCCAATCATTAGTAATTATGAATGCATTTTTTTCTTTTTTGAGATCCAATCCAAGCTTTATTAACAGAAAGCTAGCAGTCTGGAGGATGGCGAGAATAATTTCTCAAGACCTTCCTGTCCATTCTGAAGAGTAGGCACATTATGTAGCGTAAGTTACATTTGGGTGTACACTTAATCTATCTTAACATCAAGATAGCATTCTTTGGGCAAAGGAAACAATAAATCAATAAACTTCCTTAAACATTTTACCTCATCTCTCATTGGCTTAATTCCTGAGATAACCATCTGGGTGGGTTTAAGCCTGTCCCATTCTCTTTGTCCTGTTCTCCTCCTAGGACCATAAGGTCGTCTTAGCTAATTTATAAAGTTTCTTATTTGTAGAGTCCTCATTTGAGACTTAAAGACTAAACCGACTCTATTTTGTTTAAGTCAGTAGATTCAGTCCATCATTTCCCACTCTTAGTTTTAGATTTCATTTCTATGAAATTTGTTTTAAATGAACATAGTTGCTTTGATCCTGGGCATTGTTCCTTGGATCAAAAGAACTAAGCTTAGGTTGTGAAAACAACAAAGGGCAATGCAACAAGGTGAGCACTGAATACAGTAACATATGAAAATTTCTGACCATACAAACCCAACCCTCACTATTAACATGGGTAGCCACTTTAGATTAGGTAACTAAGACAACTAACTTTCATTATCTGCTCTATATAAGCACTTACACGTAGGGCAGTGATTATCTGGGAGGTGACATTAATGGTCTTTTACCATTGTGCAGGCAAGTCTGTTGATTTTTCACATTTAGGGTCAAAACCTTAGCAAAAAAAAAGTATAAGATCACATGCTCAGCTGGACTGAACAGATGTAGATAAATACTGAAATCAAGTGGGAGGAGCACTAGCAATGAGGTCTATCAGTCAGGTCCTTTCTCTGGGGTAGGGAGGTGGTGAGTCTTCCAAAAGCACAGGGCCTCTCCTCCCCTAACTTTGTCCCAGTAAAGCTAGTGGAGATATAGGAGAAGGCCTTAGTTCTACAAAGTTCAATTACCATGCTGAAACTGTGTTAGAGAGTTGTTGTTGTTATGTGCCGTGGAGTCATTTCTGACTCATAGTGACCCTGTACAGGTTTCCGAGGCTGTAAATCTTTACGGGAGCAGAAAGCCTCATCTTTCTCCCACGGAACAGCTGGTAGTTTCGAACTGCTGACCCTGAGGTTAGCAGCCTGATTCGTAACCACTACACTACCAGAGCTCCTTTGTGTTATAGAAGTACTAACTCCAATAAGACAGGAGGTAAAGGATTGTTCAGCATACATTCCCTCTTCAAACAGAATAGATACATTCTCTACATGCTTTCCTAGGTATAGCTAAACATTTTCATCCCAGCAATAAGGGATTAAATCTGAGTTTCTAATCTATAGTAGGAGAAAGAAGTTTAATGCAGCTTTAATCATAGTTTGAGATTGAAGGAAGAATTTTTCTTGACTCATGTGGTAAGTCAAGGTCTTGAGGTACACAAATTTGAGAGCAGTGGGGGTGGTCAGCAGGATCTTCCAAGGTTCAGTCCACTTCTCTAACTGGGAGTCAGGCCAGTCTTTTCACATTTTGAGCAAACACAATCTCTAGGTGAATGCATCTTGATTGCATGTTTGATTAATTTCAAAATGAGCAAGGTGGTAGAAATCTTCAGTTCTCCCATCTTTACTGTTTGGTGTGTATATTTGAATGTTGTTGTTGTTAAGTGCCATTGAGTCGATTTCCTTGTGGTTCAAATCAGCTTTGCAATCCAGTGCATTAATCCACAGCACCACACCAGGAATGATAGTGCTTTTATTTGGTCTTCCTTGAAGGTGTATGGATATTATCCTATCACAGACAGCATTGTACTTCAAGACAGATCTTGAAACGTTCTTTTTGACAATGAATGCAATGCCATTCCTCTTCAATGTTATATTCCTGGCATAGTAAACCATATGATTGTCAGATTCAAAATAGCCAGTGCCAGTCCATTTCAGCTTTCAAAGGATGGGAGCAAGTTGGCTCTGTAGATAAGCACTGGAGTGCCAACTACAAGATCAGAAGTTCTACCACACTAGCTACTCTGTGAAAGAATGAAGAGGTTTTCTGCTCCCTCAAAGATTTACAGCCTTGGAAACCCTACACAGGGTAACTTTGAGTCAAAAATGACTGGATGGCATTTTAACAGCAAATAGCCTCAATGTCTATGAGATCTGTCTTTCTGTATTACATTTCAAAAGCTTTCCTAGGATAACTTAACAAGAGAAACCTTACCTGTCCATCCGACAGACCTGATCCTGCCCCTTCAGATTCTTTTTGCTCTCCAAAATCACAGAACATTTAAAAGGAGTATGACTTCAGAGTTCCTAGAGGTTCCTCTAATTTCTGTTTTGATGTGATATAAATTAAAGAGAACAGAATTTCTCAAGGAAGGGTTAGAGAGACGGAGACACTGCTTTCAGAAGCGTGTAGACCAAGATGGAGAATATGTCAACAAACAAAAGCTTCATATTTTGATATTTTGTTTAATTAAAGATTTCTATGATATCTAATAGTACTTTATTTACTTACCCTCATAAAAGGATACATATTTCCAGCACATAGAAAGACATGTAGAAATAGTCTCTGCCATGTGTGTATATATGTCTATATATGCACGTATATGTATATAAATGTGTATGTGTGTGTGTATATATATATATATATATATATATATATATATACACATACACACACATTCATCATCAAAAAGAATATTTCAAGATCTATCTTGAAGTACAATGCTTCCCATGATAGGATAATATCAATATGTCTATAAAGAAGACCAGGTAATACAATAATTATTCACATTTAAGCACAAACCACTAAAGCCAGATCTAGGAGTCCTGGTGTGGCACTGTGCTCTGGTTTGATCTTCAAGCTCAATAGCTGTTCTCGGAAATCCTATACAGGGTTGCTATGGGTTGGAACCGACTATATGGCACTTAACAACAACAACAACAACAATTCAGTCTGAAATAGATCAAACATGCATTCAAGATGTTTTGATAATACTGGTGTTTGGAATACAAAGGTTGGAAACAAAGAGGAAGGATCAGCCATTGGAAAATATGACCTTGGAGATAGAAATGATGCTGGAGATTGCATGATTGAATTTTGCAACACTAATGGCTCCTTCATTGCAAACACTTTTTTAAAACAGCATAAAAGATGACTATACACATGGACCTCACCAGATGAAATACACAGAAATCAGATGGACTGTTATTAAAGGCTAGTGAGATGCATTGGCAAAGAGGCAGCATCAATGTGCTCAAGCGTGGCAACAATAGTGAGGTTGGCCCAGGATTGGGCAGTGTTGCATTCTGCTGTGCATAAGGTCACTGTGAGTCGATATCGACTCAATGGTACCTAACAACAACAACACCAACAAGTCAGTTCCAACTCATAGTGAACCTGTATAGGATTTCTGAGGAGGTGTTGGTGAATTTGAATCACTGACCTTGTGGTCCACTGCTGATCCTACATCATCACACCAGGACTTGATTAAATTAATTACATCTGTGTAAAGAGATGGTGGAACAGCTCCATATCATCAGCCAAAACAAGGCGAGGGGCAAACTTGCATATCAATTGTTTATATGAAAATTCATGTGGAAGCTAGAGACAGTCAAAACAAATATATGAGAGACAAATATGACTATGAACATATACCACCTGAATTTCAAGATAATCTCAAGAATAGATTTGATACATTAGATACTAATGGCAGAAGAGTCTCTGAAACTTGCTTTCCAGCATAAAGATGCTAAAGCAAATAGAAGTAATGAGGAGGTAAAAGAGCTGAAAAGAAAATTTTAAAGGACAGCTCGAGAAGACAATGTCAAATACTACAATGAAATGTGCAAAGACCTGGAGTTAGAAAATCAAAAGGGAAGAAGAACATGGTTTAGCATTCTTCAAACTGAAAGAACTGTAGAAAAAAATCAAGCCTTGACTTGAAATATTGAAGGATTATATGGACAAAATACTGAATGATGCAGAAAGCATCTAAATAAAATGGTACAGTCACTGTACCAAAAAGAAATGATCGATGTTCAACCATTTCAAGGTAGCATATGATCAGCAGCCAGTGGTACTGAAGGTATAAATCTAAGGTGCAGTGAAGGTATTGGTGAAGAACAATTCCCTGGGAATTGATGGAATACAAATTGAAGTCTTTCAATAAACTGATGCAGCACTAGAGGCACATAACCAGCTATGCTAAGAAATTTGGAAGACAGGTACCTGCCCACATGATTAAAAGACATCCATATCTGTGCCCATTCCAAAAAGAGGTGACCCAGTGGGATATACAAACTATCAGAAAATATTAATATCTCATGCAAGTAAAATTTTGCTAAAACTAATTTTAAAATGGCTGTCACAATACATTGACAGGGAACTGCCAGGTATTCAAGCTGGATTCAGAAGAGGACGTGGAATGAGGGATGTAATTGCTGACATCAGATGGATCTTGGCTAAAAGCAGGAAGATGTTTACCTGTGTATAATTGACTATGATTTTAGGCTTTTGATTGTGTGGATCATGATAAATTGTGGATAACATTGCAAAGAATGAGTATTCTGGAACACTTGTGTTCATGAGGAACCTGTACATAGACCAAAAGGCAGTTGTTTAACCAGAATGAGGGAACAATGAATGATTTAAATTAGGAAAAGTTATGCACCAGGGTTGTATTCTTTCACCATACTCGTTCAATCTGTATTCTGTGCAAATCATTTGAGAAACTGGAATATATATATATATATACACACACACACACACACACACACACTAGGAAGAAGGAGTGATGAACTACTTTTGAATAGTACTGAAAATCTTATGAATAACAGAGAAACTGTCAGATATAGTGCCAGAAAATGAGCCCCTCAGGTTGGAAGGCACTCAAAATGCCATTGGAGAAGAGCTGCCTCCTCCAAGTAGAGTTGACTGTGATGATGCAAATGGAGTAAAGTCAATGGGAGTAAAGCCTGCGGGACCTTCATTTGCTGATGGGGCACAAATCAAACTGAAGAGAAACAGCTGTAAACATCCATTAATAATTGGAACATGGAATGTACGAAGCATGAATCTAGGAAAATTAGAAATTGTCAAAAATGAAATAATGTATTAACATCAATATCTTAGGCATTAGTGAGCTGAAATGGACTGGTATTGGCCATTTTGAATCTGA
>NW_006408600.1:13636286-13638000 GCF_000296735.1 Chrysochloris asiatica
ACCACTGGACCAATAAACAACATTCTTGTCAACGGAGTATAAATTGAAGTTGTCAGGGACTTCATTCTTCTTGGATCAACTATCAACACTTAGAGAAGCAGCAGTCAAGAAATCAAATGATGTATTGCATTAGGCAAATCTGCTGCACAAGACTTTTTTAAAGTGTTGAAGAGCAAAGATGTCAGTTTGAGGATTAAGGTGCGCCTGACCCAAGTCATGGAATCTTCAATAACCTTGTATGCATGTGAAAGCTGGACAGTGAATAAGGAAGACCATAGAAGAATTGATGTTTGAGTTATGGTGTTGGAGGAGAATACTGAAAGTGCCATGGGCTGCCAGAAGAACCAACAGATCTGTCTGTGTTGGAAGAAGTGCAGCCAGAGTGCTCCTTAGAGTCCATGGTGGCCAAACTCTGTCATACTTAGGACAGATTGTCAGGAGGGACCAGTCGCTGGAGAAAGATATTATGTTTGGTAAGGTGGAGGGTCAGAGAAAAAGAGGAATGGGCTCAAGCATGGCAATAATTGTGAGATTGGCCCAGGACCAGGCAGTGTTTCGTTCTGTTGTGCATAGGGTCACTATGAGTCAGTACCAACTCGATGGCACCTTACAACAACATATATACACATATACATACATACATATACATACATACATATCTATATGTATGTATATGTATGTATGAATATGTATGTATGTATATCTATATATTTCACTGCTTTTATTTCTCTGAGATGTATACCATGTAGTGTGATTGTTGGATCAAATGATATTTTTGTTTCCAACTTTTTAAGGAATTGGCATACCATTTTCCACGTGGTTGTACCATTTTTCAGTTCCACCAGCAGTGTATGAGAGTTCCAACCTCTCCACACCTCCATTAGAATTTACTGTTTTCTATCTTTGAACTTTGATATTGTTGCTGGGGTGTTTTTTGAGCCATTTGTCATTTATGATGTGTCACCTTGTCCTGGGTAGAAGGATTCGTCTCTGATCCTACTTCCCCTTGTCCTTGAACCAGATAAATAAAATGCTAACATTGGGGTGTATCCAATCCTTTGGTAGTTCACAGTTATCCAGGAAAGAGGATCTCTATTTCTATGTCTTCAAGGATTATGTTGTTGCTATACTTGGCTCTTCCTGACCTCCTCCCATCCCAGCAGATCTGTCCTATCAAAAACCTCTTCATCCGTACTCAACTCAGTTATGTGGACATCTTTTTGTTTCTGTGTCCTTCAATATGTATCACCTGATGCTATTTCCTAAACTTCTAATCTCTGTCATGTGTTATCTAAATTGCTGTCTCCCTGATTCCTTTTTTATTCCTTGTTTTTGCCTTCTAAATTTCATTTCAGTACACCATTGGAAAAGACCAGTCTATATAGAAAATATCATGAGCATTCAGATGTTTCTTCTGATAGTCTAGTCAACCCCCATGGAGTCCTGGCTTTACTGAACACAGCTGTTTCTTTTCTGGCTCTCCAACTAGACTGAGAGTGTAAGGAGGATGAGAGTCCAGCCCTGTTCTTTATCCTACACACAACACAGTGCCTAGCACAAAATACCCTCTCAATGTCAATTAAATAAGACAGTGCTTAGTGAACATAATCAGTCTATTAAACATAAAAAAAATACATGAAGAAACATTTTCTAGATGGAAGAAAACTGTATTTGCATTCGGCCATGTTTCTGAAATACTGAAGACAGAAAATGA
>NW_006408600.1:13639081-13642000 GCF_000296735.1 Chrysochloris asiatica
CACACAATCAAAAACCTTTGCGTAGTCAATAAAGCACAGGTAAACATCCTTCTGATATTCTCTGCTTTCAGCCAAGATCTATCGGATATCAGCAATGATATCTCTCGTTTCACGGCCTCTTCTGAATCCAGCTTGAACCTCTGGAAGTTCTCTGTCAATGTATGATTGTAGCCGTTTCTGTATGTCATTTAGAAAGTCAAAATTATCCTTTCATATTAAAAACACGGAGTCCTGGTATGGGACTGTAGGATAAGCATTGGACTGCTAACCACAAGGTTGGTAGTTTAAACTCCCCAGTTTCTCAGAAATCCTATACAGGTTCGCTATGAGCTGGAACTAACTGGAAGACAGTTGACAATAACATTAAGAATATACTAGCATTCTGTAATAATTACTCTTTGATTTTTTTTTTCCACTGAAAGTAACTTTATATTTTAAACAAAATAATAACAATTGACATTAACTGTATACTTTTTTTTGATATTAGGCACTTTGAAAAGCCCTTTATTAATTATATTGTTGTTGCTAAGTGCTGTTGAGTCAGTTTCGACCCATAGTGACCCTGTATATAGTTTCTAAGGAGTAGCAGTTGAGCTTGAACCACTGAACTTGCAATTCAAATGGCTTTACAATTTGGCACATTAACCCACAATGCCACATCAGAACTCCATTCATTATATTAGGGGGATTCAAAAAACTTCCAGAAAAATTCCAGTAAAATGTTTAAGCCCCCTCATATAAACTCCCTTAGATAGGTGCACTTGTCTTCACTTTGTAGGTGAAACAGCCTAGGTTGTAGGGACAATATTGACATAGAATTAGTAGATGTTGGGACCCAGATAATTTGAATCCTAGAACTCACAATATGTAAATCCATATTTATAGAGAGAGGATAAGTACCTCTCTCCCCATCCCCCAAGCCAAATACCAAGTTATTTCCTCTTTGTAGTAAAAGGCTATTTGGACACCAGGATTCTACTCCAGCCCCACCACATATTGTGAAATGAACCTCACACATAAAATCAGACAATTCCTGCCTAGAAGCGATGCCATGAGAAGTAGATAACCATGAACGGCGTTGACTAGACTATGATGGCTAGATGCTGAGAATAACCCTTACTTTCTTAATTGTCTTTTCCTTTTTTTTCCAGGTCCTCAACTTCAGTTTATCCAAGTCTCCTTCTGCTCCAACCTATACGACAATTTCACTTTGTGAACTACTGAAATCCAGGATGGTCAAACTTTCACTATGGAGTGATGTCAATACCCACCATTCTATTTTACATTACTTTTACTTCTTTTTTTTTTGAAATCCAAGGAGTCTGGAATGAACTTTTGCTATATTTCTTAGCCCAGACTCACAATCTTTACAGGTGTGGAGGTCAAGGCTATGGCACATCAATGTTTTTCCTGTAGAAAGGAGGCTTGGAATTCTGTAAGTGAAGAGGCAGAACCTCAGGTACCATTGGTTCTACAGGAATCTTTTGGCCCATGGGCGCTGCCTTACTATCCCAAGCTGGGCGAGCCCTTTCAGCATAGTTATGAGCTCTTCTTGGAGCTGTTCCACTGTTTTTGTGGGCAGCCATGCTGGAACTGCTCAGGATGCAGTTTGTTCCAGGGAGGCTGCAGCTCCTGCCCAGAGTGTCCAGAATCCCAGACAAAGATGGCTGCAGGCGATGTGGGGATTGTAGATTCAGAGGCGACAGAAGATGTGAGCCCAGGTGCATTTGAACATATTGATGCCCTCAGACCCTCCCAGGAGACTGAGACCCATGTCTACAAGGACCTACCCGCCCTTCTGGAAGAGCCTCGGTATCCCTTCCTGGAGCTCCCCCAGTAAGAAACATGCAGCTGCCAGGACCACAGTGTTCAAGCCCAGAGGAAGGTGCAGGGACCTGTGCTGAGGTGCATGGACTCTGTCACACTGAAAGTCCAGAGGGCTCCTTGAGGGCTGAGCCCTTTCATTGTTTCCCCACCCCACTCCCGGATCCCATTTCCCTATACAACGTTATGGCTTTTCAATAAATTTTTATTAAAAACAAAATTGCCTTAGCCTTCTCTTTTAATGAAAGGGAAGGAATGGGGATGGGTTATGGAGTGTAGGCAGTGATGCCATTCAGACCTTCAAGAATCAGATGGTGGGGGATAGGCGAGTTGTTCAGTGAAGTGAGAAAACCAAAACACGCACTACTGCTGGCTAGTCCATTTGAATTCATGGCAATGTCATGTGGTACAGAATAGAACCAATCCACAGGGTTTTGTTTTGTTTTTAAATCTGTACTTTTAAGGAAAGCAGATTACCAGGTCTTTCTTTGAAAGGATTACTGGGTATTTACAAACTGCCTACTTTTGGTAAGCCAAGTACCATTTTTACCAATTATGGCAAATCATTTTTACCAATTATGGATGGAGAAGGGGTAAGACCTGGTGGATTCAGGTTTTGGTTTTTGTGCTGAGTTTTCCTGGGAGGGAGGAGAGGTGAGGATGAAATACTTGGGAATTGATTCTGAGGCTGCTGGGAGTCACCTTTCTGAAGCTTTTGACCTCAGCCTTCCTTAAAGGAGCAAGTGTTCTGTACAGGTACTGGGAGATCTACTTATTCAATATATATGTTGAGCAAGTTATACACAAATCTGAACTATATGAAGAAAATAACATCAGGATATGAGAAGTGCTCATTAGTAATCTGTGATATGCAGATAATATAACCTTGCTTACAGGAAGCAGAGAGAACTTAAAGCACTAACTGAAGATCAAAGAAAACAGCCATCAGTATGGGTTAAAATTCAAGGTAAGGAAAACAAAATTCCTCACAGCTGGACCAACAGACATCAGGATAAGTAGAAAAGATTGAAATTGTCAAGGATTTAATTTACTTGGATCCATAATCAAGGCTCATGGAAGGTACATTCAAGAAAT
>NW_006408600.1:13644045-13645161 GCF_000296735.1 Chrysochloris asiatica
AAAAAAAAAAGGTCTTGTGCAGCAGATTTGCCTAATGCAATATGTTGCTTGATTTCTTGACTTCTGCTTCCATGAGTGTTCATAGTTGATCCAAGAAGAATGATGTCCTTGACCACTTCAATCTTTTCTCCATTGATAAGAATGTTGTTTATTGGTCCAGTGGTGAGGATTTTTGTTTTAACTATAGGGATACTTTTATAAAAAGAATTTCTGTTGAAACCCTATTCAAAAATTTTATTGATAGTCATTTTAGTGTTCACCCCCTCTGTCTCAGTTATCTAAGGTTGCTACAACAGAAATACCACCCAGGGATAGCTTTAACAATAGAAACTTATTCTTTCACAGTTTGTTGTTGTTGTTGTTAGATGCCACCAAGTTGGTACTGACTCATACCAACTTTATGCACAACAGAAAGGGGTACTGACTGATCCCACGCCAACCTCACAATCATTACCACTCTTGAGTTCATTGCTCCTGCCATTGTGCCAGTCCATCTCATTGGGGGTCTTCCTCTTTTTCACTGACCATCCACTTTACCAAGTATGATATCTTATTCCAGGGACTGGTCCCTCATGATAATGTGTGAAGGATGAGAGATGAAATCCTGCCAGCCTGACTTCCAAGGAGCACTCTAGCTGTACTTCTTCCAACACAGATCAATTTGTTCTTTTGGCAGCCTATGGTACTTTTAATATTCTCCTCCAACACCATAACTCAAATGCATCAATTCGTCTATGGTCTTTATTCCTTGTCCAACTTTAACATGCATATGGGATTATTGAAAATATTATGGTTTGGGTCAGGTACACCTTAGTCCTCAAACTGACATCTTTATTCTTCAATACTTTAAAGAGGTCTTGTGTAGCAGATTTGCCTAATGCAAGACGTCGTGTGACTTCTTGACTTCAGCTTCCGTGAGTGTTGATAGTTGACTGGAATAAAATGAAGTCTTTGACAACTTCAATCTTTTCTCCATTTATTTTGATGTTATTTATTAATCCAGTGGTGAGGATTTTTGTTTTCTTTACATTGAGGTGTAACCCATATCGAAGGCTGTGGTCTTTAATCTTCACCAGCGACTAAGTATTCAGAAGTAATCCATCTCTCCTTCTTCTT
>NW_006408600.1:13646480-13647099 GCF_000296735.1 Chrysochloris asiatica
ATAAAACACAGGTTAACATCTTTCTGATATTCTCTGCTTTCAGCAAAGATCCATCGGACATCAGCAATGACACCCCTCATTCCACTTCCTTCCTCTTCTGAATCCAGTTTGTACTTTTGGAAGTTCTCTGTCTATGTATGGTTCCTGTCATTTTTGATTTATCTTCAGCAAAATTGTACCTGCATGAGATATCAATGATATTCTTTGATGATTTGTGCATTCCGTTGGGTCATCACTCAGCTAATCCTAGTGACTGGTGCAAAATATAAGTCATCATGTTGTTAACTAACATTCCTTTTAGACTTATTTAGGTACAACAAATCTGTGTATTCCTTCCATCTTCTTTGGCTGCTTTCTGAATCATTCAATAATTTGCCCAGAGAATCCTTCAATAACGAAATTCGAGGCTTGAAGATTTCCTTGAGTTCCTCCAGCTTGAGAAATGTTGAGTGTGTTCTTCCTTTTTGGTTTTCTGACTCTAGATCTTTGTACAGTATGTTGTAATATTTGGCTTTATCTTTTTAAGATGGTCTTTGGAATTTTCTGTTTAGCTCTTGTACCTTCTCATTTCTTCCATTTGCTTTAGCATCTCCATGCTGGAGAGCAAATTTCAGTGTCT
>NW_006408600.1:13649944-13650634 GCF_000296735.1 Chrysochloris asiatica
AACAACAACATTGTATTCAAGACAGATCTTGAAATGTTCTTTTGGACAGTCACTTAGATACCATTTTTTTTGATCTGTCATTCCTGGCATAGCAAGTCATTATGATGATCAGATCAAAATGCCTAAAGTCTGTCCATTTCAGTTCACTAATGCATAGTTTAGCAATGTTCATGGACTGCAGTTCATTTTTACCAAGGCCCATCTTTGCTACGTTTGGACTTTGTACCTTCCACATTCTGATTTCTCTGAGAGTTTGATGCAGTTTCTCATCATATTGAGTTTTGCCAAGGTAATGTCCCCCAATGCATCTACATCCCCAGGCTCAATTGTGCTCTCAGTTTGCCTCAGGTCACCCATGCCATTGAAGGAATTAGAGTTTTATGGTCGATTTTCACTGACTCTTGAAGACTATCACTCCCTCTGGATTTGAATGGTAGATAATGTTCAAGTAGTTTCCATTGTTAAGTTGATCTCATCGAGAATATTGATGCCACTGGCTCCTAGGAGGGATGCCGTCACTCAATTAATCCTATTAGGTTTCCGGAGCCTTTGCAGGAAGAGAAGTATCAAAAGGCATAGACCAGTGACTTCTTCTTCGCAGATCACCTGAGTCTCCCGGAGGGACAGCATCGTGATGGAACGCCGTATTGTCCGATGTGTGAGGGATGCCTGGGATTCTTCAGAAGAGCC
>NW_006408600.1:13652814-13654263 GCF_000296735.1 Chrysochloris asiatica
TTTGGTTATGTCCACCGTACTCCTCAGAATGAATTCTTTGCCCCTTAACACATTCAAGTGGTCTTTTGTGTCAGATTTGGCACTTGTGATAATACATCATTGGCTATCTGGGCTGCTTCTGTGTGTGTTGAATGTGTATCTCAGCTAAACCAAGATTTTCACAGCTTCACTCTCTTCTTACTTTGTCATCATGTTGTTTATCACTCCAGTGGTAAGGATTTTCATTCTAAGGATTTTCCTTTGCTTACAAGGAATTGATGGTTTGTTCCAGAGTCAGCCCTCATCTTCTTTGGGTTGAGGATACTGAGCGTTTCCACCCCATCTGCTGACTGATGTAGCTTGATTCCTCTGAGGGTCATGAGCAAATAGCCTTTGATGTGGTAGAGAAAAAGTACTTGCAATGATTAAGTGCTTGATCTGGCACAATTCTATTATGGAATCCCCGGTACCATATATGGTAGGCAGCAAGGCCACATTTTCCAACAAATGAAACATCAACTTGTATCCATTTTCACCATTTGAACACCGTTAAATACCAGTGCATTGTGATTTCAGAAGCAATAAATTTAGGGCTGAAGAATGTGGTTGTTGTTAAGTGCTGTTGAGTTGGCTAACACCCATAGCAATCCTGTCTGTATAGGATTTCCAATGAGGAGCTAGTGACTTTGAACCGCCAACCTTGCACTTCATATGACTTTATAGTCTGGTGCATTAACCCACAACTTCATCACCATGTTGTGAACTAACATACCTTTTAGACTTATGAGGTACAGAGAATCTGTGTATTCCTTTCATCTTCTTTGGATGCTTTCTGAATCATTCAATAATTTGCACAGAGAATCCTTCAATAAGAAAAAAGTTGAGTCTTGACGTTTTCCTTGAGTTCCTCCAGCTTGAGAAATGCAGAGTGTGTTCTTCCTTTTTGGTGTTCTGACTCTAGATCTTTGCACAGTTTGTTGTCATATTTGGCTTTATCTTCTTGAGATACTCTTTGAAATTTTCTGTTGAGCTCTTGTACCTCCTCACTTCTTCCATTTGCTTTAGCATCTCCATCCTGGAGAGCAAATTTCAGTGTCTCTTCAGACAGGCATCTTGAGGTTTTCCTTCTTTCCTGTCTTCTTAATGATTTTTTGCTTTCTATGCATATGATGTCCTTGATGTCATCCCGCAACTCTTCTGTTCTTCTGTCCTTAGTGTTTAATGTATCAAATCTGTTCTTCAGTTAATCTCTAAATTCAAGTGGGATATATTCAAGGTCATATTTTGGCACTCCTGGACTTGTTTTCTTTTTTTTTTCCGTCTTCAGTTTGAATTTTCATACAAGCCATTGATGGTCTGTTCGACATTCTGCCCCTGTCCTTGTTTTGGCTGATGATTTTTTTCCATCGTCTCTTTCCATGGATGTGGTCAGTTTGATTTCTATGTATTCCATCTTGCTAGGTCCATGTA
>NW_006408601.1:0-1517 GCF_000296735.1 Chrysochloris asiatica
TAACACACAAAGGCAAGCAAATCAGATTAAGCTCAGATCTCTCAATAGAAACCATGCAGACAAGAAGGCAATGAGAGACATATATACCTGAAAGAAAAAAACATCCACCCAAGAATCCTCTACCCAGCAAAGCTGTCAATCAAATATGATGGTGTAATCAAAACATTCCAGGATAAGCAGAAGCTAAGGGATTTTTGCCAAACCCAACCCTGCTATGAAAAACATCCTAAAGGAAGTTCTGTGGACTGAGAAACAAC
Source organism: Chrysochloris asiatica (assembly GCF_000296735.1). Classification (NCBI taxonomy): domain Eukaryota; kingdom Metazoa; phylum Chordata; class Mammalia; order Afrosoricida; family Chrysochloridae; genus Chrysochloris; species Chrysochloris asiatica. Next base: position 258 of record NW_006408601.1, read on the forward strand.
AAGTACAGACAGCAACTACAGAATGACGTACATGGCAGCATCACCCTGAACTCAAACAACAAATGAAGAGTCAAGAACAGAATAAAATTATAAGAACAGAGGATCTGGGAGGTCAGTCTATAATCAAAACAATTACAAGGTGAAAGAAGGTAAACACAGAGGAACAGAGATCCAGGTGGTGAGAAGATCAAGTAGATTATAGGATAAAATGACTAACTTAAATGGAGGGAAGAATTAATGGAATATAAGGTAACCACAACAGTGGGGTTAGGGTTGGGGGTTTAGTTCAGGTGTTGGGGAGGACAATACAAGAAAGGGGAGGAGGTAGAAGAACAAGATGGATAGGGGAACACTGAGAAAGGTTTACATGACCTAAGTGGGACAGAGGTAAATAGTGATGCATGCTCAATCTTGGAACAATAGGGCTCTGTGGTACAGGAATCTAGGCATAGTCTGAAGAGGGGAAATAATACTAAAATGCTTGACTGTCTTATGAATATTAGTCTCCCTTGCCTACTATTATAAAATAGACACTTGAGTGGAATAGAAAAGAATATTGGGAAACATGATTAGAGAAAAATTGTAAGCCCGTCTTCAGCCTATAACCTAAAAGGGATTCTATAACTTTCCCAGTGAAATAGGACTTTGCAAATCCTTTACAGAGAATAGGACCTTAGGTGGAAGTCTGAATAACATCCAGAACCTTATGAGGTAGGACTTTCCCACTAGCAAGGAGAAGCAGACCAGCCTGGAACAGCTAGAGCAACAGAAGATGCATTTTCAAAGAAAGATCATCAGGAAAAACTCAAAACAAAAATGTCAACATGAACTGGCTACTACAAGAATGAGCAAGTTGTTCTCTGGGAAGCCATCAAGGCAACAATCAATTTCCTCCAGGACAAACTCCCCACTAAGACTGACACTCAAAGGGAACACATGAGCAGGCATGTAAGCTTGCTGGCGACCATATTGGTCTACTGGTGAGTGGAGGAGGGGGAAAGGCAGCAATGAAGAAATGGGCTAAGTTCAACCACAGTCCATTGACCCTCGTTGACCTGGAGATGAGAGAGAGAAGAGGAAGGCCTGGTTGGTCCAAAGTGTGGTGAGACCTGGGGACACTTGATCCCATGGACAAGGACATAGCCACAGAGGGCTAGAGCTAAGAGTGAAGCATCCAGCTGATATGAAGTGAGGGGAGATGCACAAGAACACCCAAACTTGCAAATAGTACCCAGTTGGCCTAGCCTCTATGGCTTCATA
>NW_006408601.1:2537-3626 GCF_000296735.1 Chrysochloris asiatica
AATGAAAATTTTCCACAAACGTTTTGGAGCCCCTTATATTTTACGTATCATAAAATTGACCCATCTCTAGTGTCCAAATCAATAACTTTTAATAACTTTACCAAGAGGTACAAAAATTGCCATAAATCAGTTTCAGAATGTTTTGATTGCTTTCATGAAGATCCCTCATGCCTATTTTACAGCTAATTTCAATTCCTACCCCAGCCTCAGGCCATCACTAATCTGCTTTCTTTCTCTATAAATTTTCCTTCTCCGGACATTTCATATAAACAGAATTATACCAGTAATTTCCATTTAAGATAAACATTATGATTTAAAGGAATCAGGGAGATGTGATAGAGTCACTGGGTCGAGGCGGTGTGGGGGAGGTCCATATTTATTCTGGCTGGTGAAAAAGTTCTTCCTAAAGAAACTAACATTTGAGTTGAGATACAATGTTACATAAACTCTGGCATATATGTCAAGAGCATGATTGTGTTCATTGATATAAAAAGCAAGAACCATAACAAAGTACACCTTTACACTAAAGGAATGGTTTAAAGATAGTACAAGGGTTACATTCCTTCCCACCAATAATCATTTATTGGCAACAGTCAGAGAAGGGCATGCTATGGAGACATGTGGACTTTCAAAAGAACACATTCTGGTGAAAAGAATAAGAAGAGGTTGAACACATGGAAGAAAGAGATAGACAGCCCGGTTTTCCTCTAAAAGAACAAGGTCCTCATACTATACTGACGCAAGTGCCTAGTACCTACTAGAATACTCAGACACAAAAGATGGAACCAGACAAGAGCCTCTGTTTTAATTCCTCTCCTCTCTCACAAGCCAGGAGTTAAGTAAGACTATAGGTCTTGGAATCAGACAGTTTTTCAAGTCCCAGATCCTTCACTTCCTATGTATGCGAGCAGTGTTGTCATTTCCTCATCTGCAAAATGGGAACAAATACTCCTATCTTGTAGGAAGGAATTGTTGGAAGATTAAATGTCATCATGTACAATGGTAAGTCAAAAAGTATTGCTATTTTGCCCTTACAAGACTAAGACTCAATGGGAATACACACTCTGACTGGGGACCACGTTCGTCACC
>NW_006408601.1:4263-13989 GCF_000296735.1 Chrysochloris asiatica
GTCTCTTGTGATACAATAGTGAATAATTGTTATCAGTAATGATTGTGAGGGTTGGAATGTAAAGGTAGACATTCTGTAGCAAGGAGAGGAGTGATTAACTTTGCAATCTAGGATCAGAGGTCCCTGAGACCATCAAGGGAGATGAGTGGAGAGTGGGACCCTACCCAGAGAAGCAGTGACACCAGAGATGGAAGCAAAGATGATAATGTGGAGAGATGGAGCGGCTGTGAACTCTAGACCTAGAGAGGGAAAGGGGCTATGTGCTGACGACCAGGGGGCAGGATTTCAGGGTATACCCTTTGTTTGGTTGATGATGCATGGAGGGAATTGTAACCATGGCAATGAAACTATATACGATAGGATGAATGTAAAACTAATATTCTCCTATGTAAACTATCACATAATTCACAATAAAACATTAAAAAAAATTAATCAGTGAGGACTGATTTTTTTTTTTTAAGTCTGAGCAGTTGAGGCAGAATTTCCACTTACTAGTAAAGTAAAAAGGTATGACTGCAGCTGGAGCAAATTTGAGGTATATAGCATTAGAAGTTCAGTTTTGAGCTGCTCCTTAGAATTCCAAATATTAGATATTCAAGTGATTTGTCAATTAAGTAAATGCTTAATAGTGTGTGAAATTTAGAAGATGGTGATGGTGGTTGTATGACACTTGGTCAGTTCTAACTCAGTGACCTGGGTAGTGTTTCCGAGGCTATAAGTCTTTACAGGAGCAGAAAACCTCATCTTTCTTCCACGGAGCCGCTGGTAGATTCGAACTCCTGACCTTGTAGTGAACCAGTAGCCTGCTGTCTGACTTGCTGATTTGGGTATGTCAGCCCTTGCAACTACATGAGTGAAGTAATTCTCCATATTGATACCTGACACAAAAGATTTGGGACTTGCCAGTCTCCACCACCACATGAGTTGTTTCCTTGATGGTTTGTGAGTTCTGTGAGGTACTGCAGAGAATTCCAGAACCCAGATATAGGAAGGAGAGTACTGCGGGGAAGCAGAGGAGTTGATGTCAGAAATGATGGAATGGTACAGCACTTTGGAAAAGTTGGACATTTGGAATATCTTTAACCTTCACCTCATAAGAAGCAGACTTTTGTTGATCCTTCTAAAAGAAACTATTCATGGAGATATCTACTGTAATGAAATGCAGGTTGAAGTCAATCTGATTTGATGGTAATGTATGCAACTGAAATCAGATTTACAACAGACATTATCATTTTTTGTTATTATATCCCAATCCCTGTGTGATGTGGTAGATGAGAAAAGTAACCGAGAGCAGGTTCAAGACATTCTGGGCTTATGGGGAGGGAAACAATGAGTAATCTTATGACCTGAAGAGTCTGAGGCATATTAATCACCATACTTGCCACCATCTCCCCAAATTCCCTGCTAGAACTTTTTCTAAAAACACAGTGATAAGAACCCTAAAATAATTGTCCTTGGCTTAGTAAAACGAATTAACAAGATGACAATAGCACCGGCAGTTTCTGTGTGGGTCAATGCTTTCATAAAGAGTCTCATCTGGAAATTCCACTCAATAAACAATTCAAATGAAATACAAGGAAATACCCACCACTTAGCCCCAGGGCTTTCAATTGGGTGATACTAATTAGTGCTGACTAAAGAAAAATCTCACAACAATCCTATGACTTAGAAACCATTATTACTCCTACTTTACAGAAAAGGAAGGAGGCCTGCTGTTACACTGTAGGATAAGCACTGGACTGCAAACTACAAGGTTGGTGGGTCAAACCCACCAGCTGCTCCTCGGCAACCCAACACAGGGTAGCTATGCATCAGAACTGACTGGAAGGCACTTAACAACAATAACAACAACACAGAGAAGGAAGGCACAAGGAGAGTAAGGCACTCTAAACCTGGTTCTGATGAACCATGGTGGCACCATATCCAATAAAACATCCAATAAAATTTTGTTATTATTATCACTATTTACATGTTAAAACACAGTTGATTACCATGTACTGTGGCAGGAGCTGGGGTATGGATAACCTGGTGTGCTGAACAAAAGTTGATTTAAGAGAATGACCACCTGAAGTTTCTGTTCTGAAGTTTCTATTCTGACTCTGCCTTTATTGTTGTTATGTGCTGTGGAATCAGTTCCGACTCATATCGACCCTGGCACAGGGTTTCCGAGGCTGTAAATCTTTATGGGAGTAGAAAGCCTCATCTTTCTCTCACGGAACGGCTGGTAGTTTTGAAGTGCCGACCTTGAGGTTAGCAGCCCAATTCGTAACCACTATGCTACCAGAGCTCCTGTGTTGTTGTTGTTAAACGCCGTCGAGTCGATTCCGACCCATAGCGACCCTGTATAGGGTTTCCAAGGAGCATCTGGTAAGCTTGAACTGCAGACCTTACAGTTCAAATGGCTTTGCAGTCTGACGCATTAGCCCACAGCGCCACACCGGGACTCTGAGCTCCTGTATTAGTTCAGACTTAATAGGTCCAGTGCTTATGCTGCAGTGCCATACATGTATCTACCAGGTATAGTTGTTAGGGTTAAACACAAAATAGATAAAACATACTGTCTGTGCATATATAGTGTTCAATAAGTGGCAGTTATTCTAAATGGAATATCATAACTAAGGTAATGATTTTCTAGCACTAACAATGTCTTTTTATGAAATATAGTAATGTCCCAGCCAGTTGATAAGACTCAAATGTGACTCTTTCACTATCCTCCCCTTCCCTACAGACATCTTCCCTTCAGACATTCCCTTCTTGCCTCCTCAGACATCACTTTATAATCTATCAGATCACTAGATCATACATATCTTTTGATGGTATCTTCAGAGCTTCTGGCTTCGGGAAGGCCTTCAAACTAGAGATTTTGTTCTTCACAACAGCATGAAGGGATTAATCGCTCTCCAAAACCAGTTTTCTGTTCATAAAGGTGTGTCAAACAGGGTGCACGCAAGCATTCTACAAAGCACTGGGGATAGCTCATTATGGAATGCACAGTCTCGGACCCCTCTACTTTGGCAGTTGGACCAGTGTGTGACCACCCAATGCACAGAGCTCTGTGAAAGCCACGGGAAGGAGAAACCTACGCTACTACTGGGCAGTCGGAGGAAATGCCTCAGAGAACACATCTAGGAGAAGGCAGCCTTTTGAACGGGTAAGAGTTTGATAGGTGGTCTTGGGAGGGCAGGAATTCTAAGCAGAAGCAACAATACAAGGGGGAGGGGGGCTTCAAAATGTGGAAAAAATCAATTAAATGATCTAGTAGCGTAGTGGTTACGAATCGGGCTGCGAACCTTAAGGTCAGCGGTTCGAAACTACCAGCCGCTCCGCGGGAGAAAGATGAGGCTTTCTACTCCCGTAAAGATTTACACCCTCGGAAACCCTGTACAGGGTCGCTATGGGTCGAACCGACTCGATGGCACTTAACAACAACAACAACAAGAGTTTTTCCAATAATTTTTTTTTAATCCCCCTCAAATATGCAAATGTATGAAGGCTTGGGACTGCTGAAAAATTTGGGTTGGTTAGAACATGGTAAGTTGGGAAAGTGGTAGGAGAAGAGACTGGAGAATCAGTACAGGAGAGGGGTACGGGGGAAGGATGAAACTCTGAACTGAAGCAGAAACTGAATTTCTTAAAGGTATAAAAGAATATAAGCATCATTTCTGAGACTGTATTATCAGTTCTTAGCAACCAGAGACACTGGTTGCTAAGCAAAGAAGAGGAGTACCTAAGATGACTTTTCGGTGTTTAACCTGAAGGCCTGAGTAGATGGTAGTTTCATTAACTAAGATAGAATCCTAAAAAGAAGAACAAGTAAGAGTGGAAATTTTGAATTTAATCTGGAATCTGGAATGTGTTGGCTTTAAGATGCTTGTGGAACATTGTGGAACCCTACAAAGGCATCTCCTACATGTAACTCTGTTAGAGCTCTGGATATGCTAACAAAGTCTTCCCCCTTGATAATGCCCAGTAGCCAATTAGACCTGCAGAAGAAATGTCTGGGCTGGACATAGGGTCTGAATAGTCATCATCTTAAATATGATAGCTGAAGGCCTGGGAGAGGAAAAGCTGCCAGTTGCAAGTAAACTCTTGCATGTGGTCAGAACTCAGTTACAGGGTTGATTCTCTTGACACAACTCTCGTTCCACTCTACCTTATCTTTTCTATCATGCTCACATTTTTCTTCCTTTCATCTCCTTCTGCTTCTCTTTTATAACTCCCAGTGCATACTTGATGAATCTCAGCTTAACGAACAGGCTAAACCCTCCATTTAGAAAACAAGCCCCAGCTTTTGTCTTCCTCTGTGGATTTGAGTTTTCTAGAATCAAAGTAACATTAGCATGATTTGTTTGGATTAGCATGAAGACTTCTAAGCTACTCCTTTGCAATATTCCATAGTTTAATAACCTTAATAATTACGTCTTCCTTTTTCTAATTAAGAGCTTAGAGACAGAGACCTTGGAGAGAGACCAAACAGTGGCAATTGGTGTTGTGGAGAATGAGGGAAAATCGTTTGCATAACAGAATCAATATTCGGAGCCCGCTGAGAAGCACTTGACTTTCAATTCTGTGAGCATTTATTGTGCTCATGCTGTGGACAAATCCCTGAGAGCTGGAGATTCAAATGTAGCAGAGGGTCCTCCATTCTGTTTCCGCTCACCAGGACACCCCAGGTTGCAGTCTTTCTATCTGTAAAAATAGCATGAGGTTTATAACAATATCCTCTGGGTAATATGTCTGACAGTCTGTAGAGTTTATGAGTGCCATTAGTGGAAAGCCCAGCCTGCCTTGATTTTTCCTCATTCTCTTGCTCCTGGGAGATACACCAGTAGCTGAGCAGAAATTCCCTTGGCAATTTGCCTTCAAACCTTAAAAGATGTGTCAAGCCCTCAGCTCCAGTAGCAGCTACACACATGTCTTCTTCACTGAAAATCAACCTAAAGATGCAGTCAAACTCTCAGGACCCTCAATCAGTTGCTATCAAGTTGATTCTGACTCATGGCAACTCCATATGCATCAGAGTAGAACTAGGCTCCATAGAGTTTTCAGTGGCAGATTTTTGGTGAAATAGATTAACAGGACTTTCTTCCATGATACCTCTGGAACTACCAACCTTTTGGTTAATTGTTGTTAGGTGCCATCGAGTCAGTACCAACTCATAGTAATCCTATGCACAACAGAATGAAACACTGCCCGATCCTGGGCTAACCTCACAATTGTTGCTACACTTGAGTCCATTGATGCTGCCACTTTGCCAATCCATCTCACTAGGGCTATTCCCCTTTTTCTCTGACCCTCCACCTTACCAAGCATGATATCCTTCTCCAGCGACTGGTCCCTCCTGACAGTATGTCTGAGTATGAGAGATGAAGATTGGCCATCCTAGCCTCCAAGGAGCACTCTGGCTGCACTTCTCCCAACACAGATCTACTGGTTCTTTTGATAACCCATGGCAGTTTCAATATTCTCCTCCAACACCATAACTCAAATGCATCAATTCTTCTATGATCTTCCTTATTCAGTGTCCAACTTTCGCATGCATATGAGGTTATTAAAAATATCATGGCTGTGTCAGGAGTACTTTAGTCCTCAAGCTGACATCTTTGCTCTTCAAAACTTTAAAAAGGTCTTGTTAACCATCCATGTACTTCCTCAGGATCCTCAGATTCACCGTTTTTCCATTTCTCAGCACTGCATGTGCATGGATACCATGAACTAAAGCACATATTTGATAGTGTCAGCTAGAAGGCTGAGCAGAGAGTGAACCTCTAGAATACAGGGATAAAGACCTGCTGTCAAAGTTTCTCCTAAAGAACAAGCTAGCACACAGTGACCATGGTGGATCTTCTGTTTCTGCTTCAACCTAGTACAAATCATTAGAACTTTTACACAGTATATCTTTTGGTGGTAAACACAGCTCAGGATGGAGCTGGCCCAGGATTGTTTTGGGGCCCTCCACCTCTAAAACACAAAATTAGCATCCTCCTACCCTCCTGGGCCTCTTTTCAAGATCTAATCAGCTTTTATTTTCAACTCTCACACAAGAGATTCTCTTATGCCCGTTTCCCTCCATCATACTATATCTACTCATTCAACCAGGGTAATAGTTAGCGGCTCCAACAGGCTCTGCCTTTCTAGGGGAGATGCTCCAAAGGAGTCTACTTCTACCCTAAGGGATAGAAGCCTTGGAGAATCAAAGGTAGCTCTCTGCATCTCTGCTACTGAAGAAGAGAGGAAAATGCAAAAGTTCAGTCTCTAGCAGACTCAAAACACCAGAAATAAATTGGATGCCACCTCTGCCTCAAAAATTCATAGTCTTGACAGAGAAACTGTAGAGCTTTGAATCTTGTTTAAGATTCCGGGTGTCAGTTTCCCACACCCACCGAGAAGAAATCTGCCTGTGGAAGCAAAATACGGTGATTTCTGAATTGATCCAGCTGCAGTGGCCAGCAACCACAGTCCTCAGGCTGAGGTTGGGGCCACAGCTAAGCAGGGGCAGCAACCCAACAATAGAAGCCATGGAGCTGCACATCTAGAGGGACAGGTGTGACCAATTTTTCATCTTTCACTTTTCATTTTTCACGTATCTCTCCTCTTAACTCCAATCACACCCTCACCGCACAGCCCAGACACCTTCAGGAAGGTGGGAGCACACCCCCAAAAGGATCCAGCATTGCACCCACAATTTTCCAATGGCACAGAGAGGAAACCCGCAGGCTGCTTCTTTGATGTTATGAGCCTGGCAACCAGCCCCGAAGTTTACCTAGGCAGGACCCTTTATCCTTGCCTGCACAGCAAAGGCCAGTGGGCAGTGTCAATCACAATTTTATTTTTGTTTTTGATTGGTGGTTTCTCTCTCTGCTTTTATATTGTTTCTGTCTTTGGTCCTTTTGGCCTCACTCTTCTCCCAGGGCTTGGAGCTTTCTCCCCCTAACTTACCCAAGAAGAGACAGCAACTGTGCCCATAGAGTCAAGCTACAAGCATACCCTGTAATACTTCACCATCTAGACAAGAGCCAAAACCAGCTGTTAGGCATTACATGTGAAAAGGGAAACTAAGGAGCTCTGGTAGCGTAGTGGTTACGAATCGGGCTGCAAACCTTAAGGCCAGCAGTTTGAAACTACCAGCAGCTCCAAGGGAGAAAGATGAGGCGTTCTGCTCCCGTAAAGATTTACAGCCTCGGAAAGCCTGTACAGGGTCACTATGGGTCAGAACCGACTCGACAGAACTTAACAACAACAACAACAATCTCCAGGTAATATTCACCAGGAGACGCTCAGAAAGCTTAACAATAAAGCAACACACAACATGCATTTAAGCATTAAAAACTCACATAACTGCTGAAAATGTCCAAGAAAACACAATTAAAGATCTGAACACATGTCCAAAAACAGAATAAAGTAACTTAGACAAATGAGCTGGAAGCAGACATAGACTTTCCAGTAGAAGAGCAGGCTCTGGATCTGTCTGAGAAGGAATTCAGAAGAATAATATGGAAATAAATTCAAATGCTCCAAAAAGGGGTGGAGGAAAAAAGGAAGAAGTCAGGAAAGTGCTACAGGAGCAATCAAACAAGATAGATACAGCATTGGAAACAATCTAAAAACTGAAGAAAAAAAAAGTCCAGATGATTAATAATAAAATATCAGAAATGGACAATACACTGAAAGGGAAAAGGAGTAGAATGGAAGAGATGGAAGCCAGAACCAGTGAGGTGGAAGACAAATCTCTCAATACTGCTAAGATAGAAGAGCAAGCAGAAAAAAGGATTAAAAAATCTGAAAAGAGTCTGAGATTCATGCTGGATAACATGAAGAGGAATAACTTAAGAATTATTGGCATTCCAGAACAGGAAGAATCACAGAAATCCACAGAAGAGATAATTGAAGAACTTCTGGAAGAAAATTTTCCTAACATCTTGAAGGATGAGAAGATAAACATTCAAGAAGCTGAAAGAACCCCAGGAAGGATCGACCCCAAAAGAAAATCACTGAGACATATCATAATCAAGCTCTCCAAAATCAAAGACAAGCAGAGAATCCTAAAAGCAGTCAGGGAAAAAAGAAGTGTTGCCTACAAAGGCAAGCAAATCAGATTAAGCTCTGACTTTTCAGTAGAAACCATGCAGCCAAGAAGGCAATGGGTAGGCATATATAAAACCTTAAAAGAAAAAAACTGCCAATGAGGAATCGTCTGTCCAGCAAAATTGTCACGCAAATACAGACAGTGCAATCAAAACATTCCAGGATAAACAGAAGCGAAGAGAATTTGTTAATGCCAATAAAGAATTTCAAAACATCCTAAAGGAAGTTCTTTGGAATGAAAACCAGCAAGAACAGACAACAACCAGAGATTGACAGACATGGCAACATGACCTGGAACTCAGTCAATGGATAGCAGAATTCAGAACAGAACAAACTTACAGCAATGAATTCAGAGGATCTGTGAGGCCAACCAAAGATCAAAATATTAACAATGTCAAAGAAGGGAAAAATACAGAAGCAGATATCCAGGTGGTGAGGAGGTCAGGTAGATGGCAGGATACAATAAACTGTCTTAAATGCAGGGAAAACTTAACAACTATAGGGTAACCCCAAAGAAAATTAATACTTCACAACTTGCCATGAAAATGAAGATCCAAGCAGAACAAGGGCACATTGAAACAAAGAAGAAATGGACAAGAAATAGCACAAAAAATATAAATGCAGCACAAGAAGGCATGCAGAACAAAGTAACAAACAGAACCACAAAAAAGTAACATAATGACAGTAGTTAATCCTTACCTATCAATAATTACACTGAATATCAATGGATTAAATGCACCAGTGAAGAGACATAAAGTGGCTGAATGGATAAGAAAACAAGACCCTTCAATATGCTACCTGCAAGAGACACACCTTACACACAAAGATAAAAACAGACTAAAAGTTAAAGGATGGAAAAAAATATATCAAGCTAACAGTAAAAAAAAAAGGAATGGCAATACTAATCTCTGATAAAATACACTTTAAGGCAAAAATCAGCATAAGAGATAACGAAGGACACTAGCTCATAATTAAAGGGTCAATTGAGCAAGATGACATAACCATAATTAACATCTACATTCCAAATGAAAGATCACCAAGATATACAAAGCAAACCTTACTAGAACTGAAGAAAGAAATAGATAAATCTACAAGTATAGTGGAGGATTTTAATACGCCACTTTTGAAAGGAATAGAACACCAGAAAGAAACTTGACAAAGCTACAGCGGAACTAAACAGCACAATGAACCAACTTGACCTCATAGATGTGTACAGAGCACTCAACCCAACAACACTACAATATACATGCTTTTCCAGTGCACATTGAATGTTCTCCAGAATTGACCATGTGTTAGGTCACAAAGCAAGCCTCCAAAAATTTACAAACGTCAAAATACTACAAAACATCTTTTCAGACCACAATGACATAAAATTAGAAATCAATAATAAGATGATCAAGGAAATAAAGTGTAATACATGCAGACTGAATAACACCCTGCTGAAGAGTGACTGGATAACAGAAGAAATTAAACTTCAATTCGTATTTCCTAGAAACAAATGAGAATGAAAACACAACATACCAAAATCTTTGGGAAACAGTAAAAGTGGTGCTAAAAGAACAATTTATTGCGATAAATGCACACATCCAAAATGAAGAAAGAATCAAAATTAACACAGCATCTCCAACAACTAGAAACAGA
>NW_006408601.1:14939-16018 GCF_000296735.1 Chrysochloris asiatica
GTTTCAAGAGGTAGCATATGATCAAGAGCCAATGATACTGAAGGAGGAAGTCCAAGGTGCATTGAAGGAACTGACAAAGAACAAGGCACCAGGAATTGATGGTATAAAAATTGAAATCTTTCAAGACAGTGAGGCGACACAGGAGGCACTCACTCATCTCTGCCACAAAATTTGGAAGACAACTATCTGACTGACTGATTGGAAGGGATCCATATTTGTGCCCATTGCAAAGAGAGGTGATCCAACGGAATACAGAAAACATCATACAATCTCTTTGATATCCCATGCGAGTAAAATTTTACTCAAGGTAATACAGAAACAACTGCAAGCAAACATTGCAGAGAACTTCCAGAGGTTCAAGCTGGATTCAGAAGAGGCCGTGGAACAAGGGATATCATTGCTAATGTCCAACGGATCTTGGCTGAAAGCAGAAAATATCAGAAAGATGTTTACCTGTGATTTATTGACTATGCAAGGCTTTCGATTGTGTAGATCATGACAAGCTATGGACAACATTGCAAAGTATGAGTATTCCAGAATACTTAATTGTGCTCATGAGGAATCTGTACCTGGACCAAGAAGCAGCTGTTCAAACAGAACATGGGAACACTGAATGGTTTAAAATTAAGAAAAGTGCGCGACAGGATTGTATTCTTTCACCATACTTATTCAACCTGTACGTTGAGCAAATAATCCAAGAAGCTGGGTTCTATGAAGAAAAACGTGGCATCAGGATTGGAGGAAGACTCATTAACAATGTGCGATATACAGATGATACAACCTTGCTTGCTGAAAGTGAAAAGAACTTAAAACATTTGCTGATGAAGATCAAAGAGCACAGCCTTTGGTATGGATTATATCTCAGTGTAATGAAAACAAAAATCCTCACCACTGGACTAATAAACAACATTCTTATCAATGGAGAAAAGATTGATGTTATCAAGGACTTCATTCTTCTTGGATCAACTACTAACACTCATGGAAGCAGCAGTCAAGAAATCAAATGACATACTGAATTAGGCAAATCTGCTGCAGAAGACCTTTTTAAAGTGTGGAAGAGCAAAGATGTCAGCTTGAGG
>NW_006408601.1:41887-42875 GCF_000296735.1 Chrysochloris asiatica
CAAGGTTGATGGTTCAAACCAATCAGCTACTCCTTGGAAGCTTTATATAGGGTCTCTATGAGTCAGAGCCACTCAACAACACTTAATAGCAAGGAGCCCTAGTACCACAGTGAATTATGAGCTGGGCTGCTAACTGTTAGGTTGATAGTTCAAATCTACCAGTTGCACCTTGGGGAAAAAAAGAGGCGGCTTTCTGCTCCATAAAGATTTACAGGATTGCTATGAGTCAGAACCAAGCTGGTGGCACACAACCACTGCCACCACCACCATATATATACATATATATGAGATAACTGGCCTTGATAAAAACAATTTTAGTAAAATAAATTTTAGATTGAAAAAATTAAAAGTCATTTAAATGTATCGTGTGGAAAATTATTCAAGGACTATATTGGTGTTTACCAACCTTCCATCCTCCTAGTACCCCATGTCAGTATGTTGTTGTTGTTGTTGTTGTTGTTGTTAAGTACCATGGAGTCAGTTCCGACTCATAGTGACCCTGCGCTGGGTTTCCGAGGCTGTAAATCTTTACGGGAGCAGAACGCCTCATCTTTCTTCCGTGGAACGGCTGATAGTATGTAGCCTTCCGTATATTTCTTTGAATATGTATCATTTCACAAGTTCACATTAATACTGGGGGAGATTTTTTATTGTTTTATAAAAATGGAATCATATGATACACATTTTCTGACATCTTGGTTTTCTCATGGAATATCTTACATAAATCCTTTCAAATCAGAACTTCTTTACATTCTTGTGGGTACATTTGTATAAAAGAAAAACCGTAAGAGGTACTGCTGGATTGAAGGAAAGATATATTTTCAAAGTTGTTTTGTTTTGTAACTTTTTTATTGAGAATTGACTGAAGGTTTATAGACAGATTTCCGGTTTAACATTCAGCAAATCATATACTTTGCTTCATTAAAATGAATGCATTCCCCTCCATGTACCAATAGTCAACAGTATTTATCTCTATTCTTTATTTTTT
>NW_006408601.1:43298-44641 GCF_000296735.1 Chrysochloris asiatica
AATCATTCACTATTGAACCACAAGAGTCTTATCCCCATCTCCTTCATCAGCCCAGTCCAGACAGGTTGGAAACCACTCAGTGGAGATTCCACCTTTCCCTGCACCCTCTGGAGCTAGGTTCCCTATTGAAAGCTTGTAAGCCAGTCACTTCTTGCCTTTGCAGCCCCCCATTTTGGGTAGCCAGTGTTCAAGCTGCCTATCCCTGTCGACCCTGTGTACCAAGGAAGTGGGAATGATCTTCGCTGTAAAGATTTGTTCCCTCCTTTGACCTACTGCATCAACAAGCATAGGTCAGGTTCATCAAATTGTAGTGGATTACTCTTTTTTTCCTCTTTCTTCCTCTAGTTGAGTTCTGTATTTCTGTTCATTTTAACTATTCCATTCTTCCCCGTGTCTCCTGCTACCTTCATCTTTCCTTTGCTAATCTCCCTTTAATTGTTTATTGCCTGCCCTGTCACTCATGCTAACTTGTGTCTACCCTCTAGCCCAGTAATAATTTTTCCTCTCCCCTCTTTCCTCCCATAACTATCATAGGTAGCTTCTTTTATCAAGAAAACTTTTTCTTAATTTTTTACAACATTGGTCTCATACAGTATTTGTCCTTTTGTGATTGACTAATTCCACTCAGCATAAGGTCCTGAAGCTTCATATATGTTGTGAGGTTTTTCATAGATTCATGGTTATTCTTCAACTCTTAACAGTATTCCATTTTGTGTGTATACCAAAGTTTGTTTAACGCTCTTCTGTTGATGGGTATTTAGACTGTTTCCATCATTTTGATGTGTGTCTTATAGATAGCACATTGAAGCATCTGTTTTTCTTGTCCATTCTGCTCTCTCTGTTTCTTGACTGATACATTCAATCCATTTGCATTCAGTATAATTATCAACAGCTATGAATTGATGGCTGTCGTTCTGCTGTATGTTTTTTTATGGTGCTGCTGGTTTCTTTGTTCTACATAATTTTCTTTGCTGAGTTCATTTTGTTTCTGGGTTTTCTTTTCATTTTCATTTCTGTTATGTTAATGTTTACTTAATCTTTCTGATTTTCCTCTATCTTATTTTTAATTTGTTTTCTTTGAAGTTACCCTGTAATTCTTAATTTTTTTCCCTATTTAAGTCAGTCGATTTTATCTTCATAGCCACTTGACTTCCTTGCCATTTGGAAGTTCTGTAACGACACTATTCCCTCATTTTGTTTTGTAGTTGACATACTATAAATTGATATCTCTGCTTCCCTATTTTCAGTCTTGTAGGTTCATTTTGAATTTCTGGTGTGGTACTGTAGGATCAGCACTGGGCTGTGAACCACAGGGTGGACAGTTCAAACCTACCAGCTGCTCC
>NW_006408601.1:45232-61609 GCF_000296735.1 Chrysochloris asiatica
CTATGCTTTTATTGTCTCTTCCTATTCTGGAATTCTGATCACCCATAAATTGTTCCTCTACATGTTGTCTCACATAACTCTTAGACTTTTCATTCTTTTTTCTGATTGTTCTTCTGACATACTAGTATTGAGAGATTTCTCTTCAAGCTCACTAATTCAGGCTTCCATTGCTTTGACTCTACTCCTTTGCCCTTTAAATGTGTTGTCCATTTAAGAAATCTTAGTATTAATCTTCTGGATTTTAAGTTACAGGTTTTGTTTTGTTTCAAAATTTGCATTTATTTTGTCTGTTTGTTCTTGTAGTGTTTCCCTGACTTCTTCTATAGTGTTTTCTTTGCTTTCCTAGCACTCTATCAATCCTCTGAAGGTCCCTAAATAGCATTATTTTGGATTCTTTTTCAGGTTGTTTCATTACCTTTTCTTCCTGAGAAACATTTTCTGGCTTTGCATCTTGGTCATTTGTCAAGCCAGTCTCTCTTGTTTCTTTGTGTGAGCTAAAATTGTCTCTAGAGTATTGTGTGGTAGTCATATTTGTATTTAATTAATGATTGTATGTTGATGTGTTCTTAGGTTCTCACCAACTTTCTTCTGTGAGCAGTTAGGAGAATGGAAGTGTGTACAACATTACCATTTGTTGTTTGTGCACCTCAGTTTAGTGTGGGTTTGACTGATGTTGACTGATGTTGGCTGCTCTCTGTCATTGATCAGGTGGTATCAGAGCTGGTATTGACTCTTGCCCAGTGGGTGGAGCTGCAAAGTGTATACTTGTAGCTCAGCTGTATGAGCACAGTTACTGTCTCCTATCTGGTGAGACCACTACTGTAAAAAACTAAGAAAAAGAACCCATACTAAAGGGGGTAGGAGGACTCATTACTGTTTACTGGGATGTGGGGGGTTGGATGAGGGGAGAGAGGGGAAGGTGGAGCACAGGGTAGGGAATAGACACAGGATAGTTTGGGTGTTAGAAGGGGGACAATACATAATAAGGGGGAGGGGAATGGAAGGACAAGCTGGATGGGAAAACATTAGGCAGGTTTGCATGGGCTAAGCGAGACAAAGGTAAATAATAATGTATGCACAACCTTGGAACAACAGGCCTCTGGGCTACAGGAATTGAGACATGGTTGGAATGGGCAAAAGGGGGGAGACAATGTTAATATGCTTGGCTGCCTTTTGAATCTTAGTTTCCCTGGCATACCATTATAAAATAGACACTTGAGGGGAAGAGAAAGGAATAGCTAGAAATATCACCATAGAAAGCTTGTAAGTCCACCTTCTGCCTATAACTGATTGGAATACCTAAAATGAGCCTACAATGTGCCCAGTGAAGGAAGCTTACTGTGGTGCTTATGCATTACATAAGACCATAGGTGGAATCCTGAACCTCATCCAGAATCTTCTGAGGTGGGAATTTTCCACTTGAAAGGACAAGCAGACCAGCCTGGAGTGGTTAGAAGAACAGAAGATACTTCTTGAAAGATAGACCAACAAGAAAAATACAAAACAATAACGGCAGTCCAACTGACTACTACAAGAAGAAGCAAGGTGCCTGCCCAGAAGACATCAAGGCAAGTGGTCACGTCCCCTCAGGGCAAACCCCTTTCCAAGACTAAGACTCAATGGGTATACACGAGCAGACATGCACTCTGATTGGTGGCTATGTTCGTCACCAATAAGGGGAAGTGAAGGAAAAAACAGCAATGAAGTTGCAAGCTAAGCCCTACAACATTCAGTACACTCCTATGAATCCGGTGGACACCTGGATGGCCAGATCTGGGAACTCTTGGGCCCAGAATCAGTAACATAGCCACAGAGGACTAGAGTGGAGAGTGAAGCACCCTGCTGATAAGAAGAGAGCGCATATGCATAATAAACATCCACACTTGCAGATAATACCCACTCAACCTGGCTTCAATGATTGGATGATCAGAGCTCAACTAGAAAAAGAAAGAAGAGGAGAAAAAAGAGTAATCTGATACAATTTGATGAACTTGACCTACACCTATGGATGGATGCAGTAGCTCAAAAGAGGGAATAAATCTTTACAGTGAGGAACATTCCCACCCCCTCAATACACAGGGTTGACAGGGATGGGCAACTTGAACATTGGCTACCAAAATTGGGGGGAGGGGGACTAAAAAGGCAAGAAGTGACTGGTTTACAATCTTTCAAGAACGAGCCTAGATCCAGAGGGCGCGGAGAAAGGTAGAATCTCCACTGAGTAGTATCCAATCTGTCTGGGCGGGACTGATGAAAGGAGATGTGGATAGCACTCATGTGGTGCATTAGTGAATAATTACTATCAGGCCTGACTGTGAGGGCTGGAAATGTAAAAGAAGACATTTTGTAGCAAAATGAGGGGAGTGGTTTGATTTTGCAGTCCAGGAGTGGAGGTTCCTGGGACCATCAAGGGAGAAGAGCAGAGTTCAGGACCCTACCCAGAGAAATAGTGATGCCAGAGACATTGACATGGATAGATGGAGCAGATGGGAACTATAGACTCAGAGAGGGAGAGGGGCTATGTGCTGATGACCAGGGGGCAGGCTTGCAGAGTGTACCATTTTGTTGGTTAATGATACATGGAGGGGATTGTAACCATGGCAATGAAACAATATATGATAAGATGAATGTAAAGTTAATGTTCTCCCACCACGTAAACTATAACATAATTCACAGTAAAATATTTTTTAAAAAAAGATGTTACCAGATTACTTTCAAAAAGGACTGAAAGAATTTACATTTCTTTCATCAAAGTATGCAAGAAGATTTTCTCTAAGTCCCACCAGCAATCATTTATTGCCATTGAGTCAGCTCTGACCCAGAGTGACCCTGTATAGGGATTCCAAGGAGGAGCTGATGAGCTTGAACTGCCAACCTTGTGGCTCAAGCCAACTTTGCAGTTCAGCACATTAAGCCACAGGGCCACACGTGACTCCACTAGTTTCTAGAGGTAATAGTTAATCTCAGGGTTACTTTAATTTGCATTTCTACAACCTGTAATGAATTTCACAAAATTCCTATTTTAAAGAGTTGGTCATTTTACAGTGTGTAGTTTGTCTTTAAGGATCCCTGGTTGGGACAAAATTATAAAAACCTCTTAGACGTAACCAAACACCTTAAGGGAATGAGTTACTAAACCTGAGGGCTCAGACCATAGTCTCCATAGTCTTGAAGGACATCAAAGTGAACTGGCACAGCATTGTCCACAAGGACACATCCCACTTTGGTGAGCCTTAAAAGTTTTGACAGCAAAAGTTTGGTGGCAACTAGGGTCTTAAAAGCTTGTGAGTGGCCCTCTAAGGTGCAACCATTGGTCTCTCCCTGTCTAGAGCAAAGAAAATTGATGAAAATCGAAAACTCATGGAAGCGATTGGTCCAATGAACTCATGGATCATCTGAACCTCAGCCTCCACAACCCTAAGACCTGAACTAAATGGTACCCTACTGACAGCTCTGAAAGATTTATTAGAAGCTCTTGATCAAGATGGAGAAAAATGTGGAATAAAACTCAAAATCATAAAAAAGATAAGGCTTACTGGTTGGGTAGAGACTGGTGGAGCCCCCAAGACTATGGCCCTTAGGTCTTCAGGTTTGAAACTAAACTCACCCCTGTGATTCAATATTTAGCCAAACAATAGGCAGGTTTATAAAGTGAGCAAAAACGCTAGGGAGGTACACACTCCTTAGAACAATGAACCATTTGAGACAAAGTTCAGAAAACAGGAAGAAGTAAGGAAAAAGGAAGAACAGAAACAGGAAACACAGGAAGGAAAGGGGGTAATTGATGTTTCAATGACATGAAATAAGATGTGTATAAATGTTTAATGGAAAATCAGTTTGTTCTGCAACCCTACACCCAATTAAAATGAAAAGTTAAAACAAGCCAACAAGCCAAAAATAAAGTCCTGGTGGTACAGTGATTAAGCATTCAACTGTTAGCCAGAGGGTTGTCAGTTCTTATCTGCCAGTGCCTCTGCAGAACCAACTCAACAGCACTTAACAACGGGTGTGACACCATAAGATAAGCACTGGATCTCAAGGTCGATTTAAACCACAAAGTCAGCAGTTCAAATTCACCAGCTGCTCCCTGAAAACCCTACACAGGGTCACTATGAGTCAGAACAAACTTGACAACATTTAACAACATCTCTTCTGTATAAACTTAAAGATAATTTTATCAAATCCCTCCTCCCAAAGCCACTGGGATCCTAAGAAAATTATATTAAATGTATATATTAAGTTTTATAGGACTGCTAGTTTTTAGTATTGTCTTCCCAACCAAAAACATGATATTGTTACTTGCTTATATCTTGTTTTATGTTCTTCTATGAGATTTTATTATTTGCTTCATTTAAGTCCTGTGCCTTTCTTATTAAATGTCTACCAATTTTATAGCTTTGTTATAACCTAAATACCTGTTAACATGTTCGTTTCTACAAGTTTTTTTTGCCAAATTCTCTTATTAACACTAAAAGATTTTTATTACAACTTCTTGAATTTTCTACATTTTTAATTACTTGGTTGTAAAAAAAAAAAAAAAAAACATGCTAGATTAGTTTTCTCTTCTCTCCTAGTGTTTTTACTCATTATTTTATTTTTTAATTATATTTACAAGAACCTCCAAGACCATGTTAAAGTAATAATGACAAAGGCAAGCATACTTGTCTAGATCTTGATTTTAACTGAAATGGCTTTATTGTTTTACTATTTGGTATGATATTTGATAGTCATTTTGAGTGAGTCATCTTTATTTTACTGAGGGTTTTTGTTAGAAACTGTTGCTGAAATTAATCAAATGTCTTTTTAATTGATAATAGATTTGTTTTATCTCACTTGTTGATTAATGGATTATGTTAGTAGATTTCCTAATGTTGAATTACATTTACATTACATTACCATTTATTAGATACATATTAGAATCTGCTTGCTGGTATTTTATTTAGAAATTTTGCAACTATATTCATATGTGAACACTGTCAACTACCTATAATACTTTATGCAACACATGGATTATCTGTTCTTTAGAAATTATATAAAATGCAATTAAATCCATCTGACACTGGAGTCTTCTTCAATCATAGGTTTTGGATCACCTGTCCTATATCTTGTATGGTAATTGGTACATTCACATTTTCAACTTCAGCTTAATCTATTTTGTTGTCATTGTTGTTAGGTGCCATCGAGTTGGTACCAACTCATAGTGACCTTATGTACAACAGAATGACACACTGCCCGGTCCTAGGCTAACCTTACAATTGTTGCCACACTTGAGCCCATTGATGCTGCCACTTGGCCAATCCATCTTGCTTGGGGTCTCCTTCTATTTCTCTGACCCTCCACCTTACCAACCATGATATCCCTCTCCAATGATTGGTCTCTCCTGACACCATGTCTGAAGTTTGAGAGATGATGTTTGGCCATCCTGGCCTCCAAGGACCACTCTGGCTGTACTTCTTCCAACACAGATATGTTGGTTCTTTTGGCAGACCGTGGCACTTCCAATATTCTCCTCCAACACCATAACTCAAAAGCATCAATTCTTCTACGATCTTCCTTATTCACTGTTCAGCTTTCACATGCAGTATGAGGTTATTGAAAATACCATGGCTTGGGTCAAGTGCACCTTAGTCCTCAAGCTTCTTCCTAATTGGGTTGCTCTTCAACACTTAAAAAAGGTTTTGTGCAGCAGATTTGCCTAATGCAATACGTCGTTTGATTTCTTGGCTGTTGCTTCCTTGAGTATTGATGGTGGAACCAAGAAAAATTAAGTCTTTCACTGCTTCAATCTTTTCTCCATTGATAAGAATGTTATTTGTTGGTCTAGTGGTGAGGATTTTTGTTTTCTTTACACTGAGATGTAATCCATACCGAAGGCTATGGTCTTTGATCTTCATCAGTAAATGTTTTAAGTCCTCTTCACTTTCAGCAAGCAAGGTTGTATCATCTGCATATCAAAGGTTGCTTATGAGTCTTCCTTCAATCCAAATGTCATGTTTTTATTCATATTCCATTTTGGGAATGAGTATTTCACTAGGAAATCAACCAATTTACTTGTCTTTAAATGTGTTGCAGAGAGATGCATGTAGTACTCCTTACAACTCTTTTAATTTCTACCTTTTCTGACCATACAAACTTTTTGCTCTACCTTTAATCACAGAACCAGGTTTTGGACCACCCTATCTACTTCTAGCACCACCATTCTGTATCATAATGAAGCCTGTATGATAATGCTAATGAAACCTGAATCCATTACCAAGATCAGCAGTTCGAACCTACCAGTCACTCCATGGGAGAACGATGAAACTTTCTGCTCCTGTAAAGATTCACAGCCTCAGAAACCCTATACAGGGTCACTCTAAATCAGAACAGATCCAATGACTCACCATCACCACTACCACGAGTCTAAGTCAATTTGACTGAGTTGACTAGTTTGCTGAAGAAATCAGATTTTTATAAAGCAAGTTATTCTAAAATAGCTATCTTTCCATAAGTAAAATCAGCAGTAACACACCTATTCCTCACTTAGTGACTATCTTATTATCTGACATTTCATATTTACGACCATAGTAAATATATATATATATTGCTATCTGACTGTTTTGCACTTATGTCTGGAATAACAAATTCCAAGATACAAGACAAGACTAAGACTGGCTGAGGTGGTGAAGGTGGCTAAGTTATGATTCCCAGTGGTTTGACAGTTACATAATGATATGATTTGGTAGTTATGCAATGATAAAAATTTGACAGTTATGTAATAATGCAACTTAGCAGTAATGCAATGATGTATGATATCATCATCATCCATTTTGTAATCTGATGTGGTCATCCTCTGTTTTTGAGTAATGCCAACATTCACATAACAACCTGGTCTTTGGAACCTAAGCATGTCAGTAAGTGAGGAGTGAGTGACTATCCATGCTGGGAAAAATCTTGGGAAACTTGAGTTGCCTTCACTTATAAGCAGGCTCATTATTTCCTTCATCCTAAAAGGGTTTTTGAACATTGCTGATATTTTCCCAGGTAGCATAGTGGGTTATGCTTTGGGCTGGTAATTAAAAGGTTGGCTGTTCAAACCCACCAGCCAGTCTATAGGAGAAAGATAAGGCAGTCTGCTTCAGTGAAGATGCATAGCCATGGAAATTATAAGGAGGAGTTCTACTCTATCCACAGGGTCTCTGTGAGTTGGAATTGATCCAGTGGCAGTGGGGTTGGGGTTAATTTTTTCCATTTGAGAAAGAAGGCAAAAACCCTGTTTATCTGAAACTATGACAGTTATTTAATTCTTGAAATGGTATTCAAACTAACATGAGATTTCACTTGGTTTTAATAAAATACTACCCAATTAGGAAGAAGCTTTACTATTATCTCTAGAGATATATTAATATCATTAAAAAGAACATATGGTTGAAAGTTGTATATGCATTTATAATTTTGTTCCCTTCTGAATATGAAAGACTATTTAATTAAGATTATTACTATCTGTAAAGCTTTTTCTCAAAGGAAAAGTTCTTCATTATAAGCTTTATATTTTCTTGGGGAAATTTTTTTAAAGGAATTCTGAAATTCTTCAAGCACATGTACTCTGGAACTACTCCCCTTTCCTTCCAACTGTGTGTTGCCTTCTGTATACTCTCTTGGTTTCACAATCTTGCAAACTCAGAAATGTCATAGCATCTTTATTTCACTCTGTCCTAAGGATTCCCTTCTTCCTGTGGCACTGTGGGTTGATACATTGGACTTCAAGGTCAATTTGAACCTCAGAGTTGGGGATTCAAGCTCACCAGCTGCTCCGCAAAAACACTATACAGGGTAACTATGAGTCAGGACCGACTTGACAGCACTTAACAACAACAACAATACAAACCAGCATCATTTGTATTCTCCCTCTCTTTCTCTCTCGCAATTTTTTAACGATTTTTTTCATGAATCAATAGGAGAATTAAACCAATTCTCCATTCAATTCATGCATATACAAAAAAGTTTAAGGGCTGGCAGGAGGATGCAGGAAAGCCTGCCTGCTGCAATCTGAACCTGTGTACAGATTACCGATCGCGCACTCATTTAACTTTGTCCTCTTTGTAAATAGCTTCTCTGCTCTTTGGCTACCATACTTCAATTTTCCCTATGCTCTTCTGCCTTTCCTTCCATTTCAGAGTTCTTCTTTCTTAATTCCCTCGTACTATGTATAACCTGACTTCAGCTAAAACTATTTTTCCAAAGGCCACCTGCCACCTTTCAAATCTAATGGCATTTTCACTATACTGAGCCACATTAATGACTTAACCTCGGTTGATAACAAGGAGCCTTGTTGGTGCAGTGGGCTAAGCATTGGTGGTTTGAACTCACTAGTTACTCTACTGGAAAGATACTGCTCTCTCCTCCCATACAGATTTACAGTTTTAGAAACCCTATTCTGTCCTGTAGAGTCACTATGAGTTGAAATCAGAATCAGCCCAAGGGCAGTGGATTTTTAAATTGATACCAGTGGCCACCATGTCCTCACTCTCTCTCCTAACACTGTAAATTGTACTGCATTGATCTCCTTCTGATACTGTCTAGCCTGTTCTCTGCCTTCAGCCCAACGCACTTTCTGTTCACAGTCACTTCCATTATTAATGGTGATTAATGTGTTTTGAAATAGCTAGCTTTTATTGAGCATTTATATTCCAGGCCTCTTTCCAAGCATATACAAACGTTTTGAAGTGTCTCCATATTATCATATTTCATCCTCATAATCCCCTCTAAGGAATTTGGTATTTTCTTCACCATTTTATAGATAAACAAATGAGGCTTAGTGAGAGTAAGTAACTTGACATGACAGGATTAAAACTCAAGTCTGTCCAGCTCCAGAGCACTTGGCCACTCTGCATAGTCTCTCACTTTCTCCAAAGTGAGATTTCCCTCCATCCCTCTGATAAATATTACTGAATTGCTCTACTCATGTTGTTCTCAATGCAGATGATCCTGTATTCTTTGACTCCAGCACCATTTCACACTCTTCTTCAAGCTTGAATTACCACCTGGAAATCGCTTTTTTTTTTTAAAAAAGGCAAAAAACTGTTGCCATCAAGTTGATACTGATTCAAAGCAGTCCCATTTGTTATAGAGTTAGAGCTGCTCCATGGAGTTTTCTTGGCCATAATCTTTACAGAAGCAGATTGCCAGGTTGTTCTACTATGGTGCTGATGGGTCAATTTGAACTGCCAGTGTTTAGGTAAGTAGACAAGTGCAACATCCCATACAACGCTCAGATTCCTTTTGTTCAAAATGGAACTACTCCCCTTTCCTTCCAACTGTGTGTTGCCTTCTGTATACTCTCTTGGTTTCACAATCTTGCAAACTCAGAAATGTCATAGCATCTTTATTTCACCCTGTCCCTTGCCCATTTCTTATACTCAGTTGCCAAATTGTGCTAATTCTACTAATTCTAACTCCAAATTGCCCTCTCTTTTCAGTTCTACTTGCCCAGACTATCAGAACAGTCTTCTAATGACTCTGGACTGCGAACCACAAAGTCAACAATTGAAACCTACCAGCAACTCTTGGAAATCCTATTCAGGGTTGCCATGAGCCAGAACCGACTCCACTGTGTACAACAACATCATCCTACTGCTGGCTTCTCCTAAAACATTCACATTATCATGTTTCCCTTCTGCTGCAATGTTCATTGACTAAAGAGTAAAGTCTAAACTCCTTACTCAGACATTTAAAATCTGTTTGGCTCCACAATCAACACTCATGGAAGCCAGCAGCCAAGAAATCAAAGGACTTATTGCATTATGTAAATCTGCTTCAAGAGACCTAAACCCCAGTGCCCTACCTTGTAGGGCTATGAACTGCTCCCGAGGGCCAGTGCGCGAAGGGAACCAAGCCATCAGGTCAGGTCAGGCATCTGGCAGCTTCCCAGTGTCTAAGTGGTCTTCTGCAACAAAGACATGAGAGAACAAGTGAAATAGGTACTGATGGTGTCCCTGGAATGCTGAGCTTCAGAAGGTAGACAGAGAACTGAACTGAGGACTGACTGAAAGAGGAAGTAGAACAGGAGCAACAAGAGAAGAAAAGCAGGTAACCTGTCAGCTAGCATGCATTGGCATGGCCATCTTGAACTTTTCCAGGCTGCAGGTGCGAAACAAGGGGGGTGCAGT
Source organism: Chrysochloris asiatica (assembly GCF_000296735.1). Taxonomy (NCBI): domain Eukaryota; kingdom Metazoa; phylum Chordata; class Mammalia; order Afrosoricida; family Chrysochloridae; genus Chrysochloris; species Chrysochloris asiatica. The sequence continues at coordinate 55,381 of NW_006408601.1, forward strand.
CCTCCCTTGTTCTCTTGTGCTCCTGGTAACCAGGACGTGGTCCCACCATCGCCAACACAGTGGAGAGTGGCAACCCCTCTATGCAGCCTGTGCCTGGGGTCCTTCCAGAGCTTCATGAACCTGCCCTGAACAGCAAACTTACACAAACAGTGAACCGAGAGCTGCATTCCTACTTCCTTCCAATCTTTATCACATCCACCAGAAGACAGATGGTGAGTGCCAGAGAACACACCAACATACAACCATAAATTAAATAGAAATACAATAACACCACAATATCTCGGAAAAAACATACAGTTTCAGCTTACACACAGAAACAAGACAAAGTGCCTCAATCAAGTGACCAAGATATAGAATCAGAAAATATACTACCAGAAATGAAATCAAAATAACCGGATAAGACATTTAAAAGAATGTTATTAGGTACTGTTAATAAATTGAGAGAAAGTTCTATGAAAGCAAAGAACAATTCAAGAAAATAATACAAAAACAAACTGAGAAAATAAATGGAAAAATTGGAAGCCATACAAAAACAGCAATAAGAAAGCCAAAAGATTAATACTAAGACTTCAGAAATAGATAATACAAAGACTCTGGTAAGATGTCGGACTAGGCAGACACACTGCATGGACCCTCTAACACAAAGGCATGAGATGCCAAATAAAACAGACACAGATAAAAATCCTGGAACCCTGCACTTCAGAAGAAAGGTTAGAGAAGTGGATTGAGTGCTTGCTGGGAAGACAAGCTAAGCAGGAACAGCAAGACAAGAAAACTGACTGGTGAACAGCTGGCCAGACCTAGCATGACCATCCTGAACCTTTGTGAGCAACAAACAGAAGGTGGCCTGGCAGAGCAGAGGCAAAAAAATGACTGGAAAGGTGAGATTCCTTCTGTTTCCACATACTCCCCTGGTGACCAGAGGGATGACCACCTCCCATCCTCATCTACCCCCAGCACAGCCCCTGCTCTCTGGGTGTTCAGTGCCACGTGGGAGCGAAGCCATGCCAGTGTGAGGTGGGGGCTGGCTACACCATTTTGGCGTGTGGTTGTGTTACTTGGATTCAGGTGGGTTGAGCTTAGGACCTGCAGGGCCACCAGACCAGCATTTAACCAGTCACTGCCCTCAGTTACCCTGTGGGCCTAACAGACACTGAAACCATCTCCAGGAAGGGCCTCCACGAGCTACTTCTAGATTAAGTGCCCTGAACACACATGATACCAAGGCTGATAGGAATGCCACCTAAGGGCCAGGAACTTGGCTGTCATATCCCTCCCTCAACCACCTCGTGAACTCCTTGGTTTGCATGAGCCACCCAGAGTTTTCTCCTTCTTCTCTTTCCATTCCCTTGAATTTTATCCTTTCTATCTCTGCTTTTGTCTTTCCCTTCTTTCTTCTATTTCTTACTTACCCACTTCTTGTTTTACCCTTTTTATCTTTCTTTACTGCTGTCTATTCTCTTTCTCTTTTCATCTCCCCTCTCCCTGACTTTTCTAGGTACTTTAAAATTTTTCTTTCTTTTATTCCTCTTATTTTTCTCTTCCATAATAACTCCATCTTCCTGCCCCTTTTTTCTCTTTTTAAGTTATTCTTAAGTGGTTTATTTATTTATTTATTTATTCTACTTTTTTATTTTTCTCCTCTAAAGCGCCACTTCCCTATCCCTATTTTGTCTTTACAGTTATTATTTTTTTCTGGTTGCTGCCTGTTTTTATTTCTTTTTCCTCTTTATTATTTTTGCTTTTCATTGTTGGTTCCTTGTTTATTATTTTATTTTCTTGTGTGTGTGTGTATTTCCAACAGGAAACAGCAACTGTGCTCATACAGCCAAGCCACAACTGTGCTCTCTGTAGCTCTACCCACTGGGTAAAAGCCAATACCTGCTCCTATGCCAACTGAGCAATGAAGAGACAGCAGCCAACACCAGCCAAGCCCACTCTAAACTGAGGTGCACAAACAGCAAATGAAAACAGTGTGCACCTTTCCGTTCTATATGTATACCCACAGGAGACAGCTGGTGTAGTTACACATCAACATAAAATCACCAGTTAAATACAGATATGACAACCCCACAATGCACTGGATACAACAGATAATTATACCTCACATGAAGAAACAAGAGACACTAGCTCAACAAATGGCCAAGATGCAGAGCCAGAAAACATTTCTAAGGAAGAAAAGGTAATGGAACTAACCAAAAAGAATTCAAAAGAATGAGATTTGGGTACTTTCAAATGACTGACAGAAAAATTGAGGAAAGCAAAGCTAACACAGAAAAAAACCTTAGAAGAATTCAATAAAATACTACAAGAACAGACAAAATAAATGCAAAAATATGAAAAAATACAAAACCTGAAATTAGAAATTCAGAAGATTAATACTAAGATCTCAGAAATAGACAATACATTGAAAGGGCAAAGTTGTAGATTCAAAGCAATGGAAGCCCAGATTATTGAATTTAGAGATAAATTTCTCAATATTAGTATGGTAAAAGAACAATCAGAAAAACAAAACAGAAAAAAATCTGAAGAAAGCCTAAGACTTATGTGGGACACCATGAAGAGGAATTCCAGAACAAGAAGAGACAATAAGAAGCACAGAGAAAATTGTCCAAGAGTTGTTGGAAGAAAACGTCTCTATCATCTGAAAAATAAGATAGCAAGCAGACAAGAAGATGAATGAACTCCAAATAGGATATATATCTAAAGAAAATCACCAAGACATATCATAAATCAAACTTTAAAAAAACCAAAGTTAAAGGAAAGAATTCTGAGAGTAGCTTCAAATAAACAACAAGTTACCTACAAAGGAGAAGCAATAAGACTAGCTCTGATTTCTCAGCAGAAACCATGCAGGCAAGAACACAATGGGATAACATATACAAAACTCTAAAAGAAAAAATTGCCAAGCAAGAATCATATACCCAGCAAAGTGGTCCCTTAAATATGATGGCAAAGTTAGGACATTTCCTGATAAAGATAAATGAAAGGAATTTGTGATGACTTGACCAGGTTTACAAAAAATACTAAAGAGTGTTCTTTGGAACTGAGAACCAACATCAGTAGATAACAACCTGAGATTACTATACATGACAACACCACCCAGAACTCATCCAATTATAGAAGTAAAACAAACCTGCAAGTAAACAAAGTAAAGTATTTAAAGTAAAACAAACCTGCAAGACTGAAAATAGGGGACCAGAGAAATCAATTTATAATGAAGTCAACTACCAAACAAAAAGAAGGAATAATGTCGAAACAGAACTTCCAAATGGCAAGTAAGTCAATCAAGTAGATTTCAAGATAAAACAAACTGTTTTAAACAGGGGGGGGGGAAATTAATAACTTCTAGGTTAACCTCAAAGAAAATGAATGTGCTTGTACATCAAAACAAGAAAAAAGAGGAAAACCGAAAACTTTAGTAAACATTAACACAACAGAAACAGAAATGAAAATGAAAAGAAAACCAGCAAAAAAAATCAACTCAGTGCAGAAAATTATGTGGAATAAAGAAATCAACATCACCATGAAAAACATACAGCAAAGTGACAACATCAACTCATACCTAAAGATAATTACACTGAATGTAAATAGATTAAATGCACCAGTCAAGAGACAGAGAGAGAAGGATGGATAATAAAATAGGATACTTCAATACACCGTCTACAAGAGACACACCAAAAAAGGTGGAGACAGCTTAATGCTCATCAACAGAAGAATGGTGAAACTAACTTTGGCACATGCACACAGAGAATGCAATGGGGTAACATATACAAAACTCTGAAAGAAAAAGTTGCCAAACAAGAATCATCTACCCAGCAAAACTGTCCCTTAAATGTGATGGCAAAATTAGGACATTCCCAGATAAACAGAAACTAAAAGAATTTGCAAAAACCAGACCAACCTTACAGAAAATGTTAAAGAGAGTTCTTTGGACAGAGAAACAACAGTAGACAACAACCTGAGACTAACATAACAATAATATTGCCCAGAACTCAACCCAGATTTACAAGTATACAAAGAAAAACAAACCTTGTTGTTGTTGCAGTCAAGTCAGTTCCAACTCATGGTAATCCTGTATAGGATTTCCAGGGAGCAGCTGGTGGGTTTGAACTGCTGACCTTGAGGTAGACAGTCCAGTGCTTATCCTACAATGCCATACCAGGACCCCAAAACAAACCTAGAAGACTTAAAATAAGGAACCAGAGATACCAGTTTGCAATAACAACAACAACAACAAAACATAAAGTAAAAAAGGGAAATCAAGTCAATTTCAAGAAAATAAAAAAGTAAATCTAACTGCAACCCTAAAACTAGATCAAGCCTTACTCCTAGCCCTAGCCCAAACCCTTCCCCCTAACATTAACCTTAGATCTAACCATAACCTTAACACTAAATGAAGTCCTAGGCCTTGCCTAGACCTAGCTATAGTCCTAACTCTAACTCTTTACTCCTACCTATTCCCTCACCCACCCTGCAAAGTAAAAAAGTTTTTAAACTGACTCGATAGTATCTAACAATAGCAACCATCAGTAAAGTATGTCTGCCTTGAGCATTGCACTCTGTTAAAGAGTTATCTATGTGAGATCAAATTGACAACAGCAAATCAAAAGTTTGGATAAGCTTAAGGAGCAGTGAGTCTCAGTCAGTGGTGGTGGGACAATTCAGAGATGGTGAGAACGTTTGCACAACTTGAAGAACATAATCAATGTCACTTAATTGTACATGTGGAAATTGTTTAAATGGTGTATGTTGTTGTTGTTGTTGCTGCTAAGTGCTGTCAAGTCAGTTCCAACTCATAGCAACCCTGTATAGGGTTTCCAAGGAGTGGTTGATGAACTTTGCAGTCCAGCACATTAACCCACAGCGCCACACCAGGACTCCAAAAAATGGTGTATAACTGTGCATTATCTTCACCAAAATAAAAAATGTACTCCAAATCTTGTACTACCTGTTGAAAATATCTTCCTTCCCTGAGCTCCCTTTGCACTTTATAAAGTCTTGCCTTGACTTATCACTCCCCACCATCCCTTTTTGGTCGTCTGTCTGTCTATGGGTCTTATACCTCCCACCAGACAGGTTATAGAGGGTAGGTTCCATGGCTGATTCATCTTGAAATTTGCCATAGCACCTGACACAACATTTGGGAGGTGTTAAATAAGTACTTATTGACTTAGTTTAACATCTCTAATTAAATTAATTAGCCAAACTATTAGACTATGTGAAGTTCACAGAGCTCGGAAGAGCTCAGTTTTGAGAGCAGATGTAAATTATCAGCAGCACTAGGAGATGATTTGGTCAAAGATTGTCACCTATGTACAGCAATCCAGCAATCCTGGGGAGTTCAGCAGGCTAAACTATCCCACGGCACCAAAACTCTTTCCTCATAATTCTCGCCACACCCTAGAAGGTCAGAACATATTATTATCCTTCTTCATCTCTCTCCCTCTGAGATGCTATGAGATACTCAACCCCATTACCATGATAACTGGTGCCAATGTACTTTGATCTTCACAGGTTCTACAAGGGTAAGTCAAAAAACATTGTTACTAGGGTTCTAGTTCATACAAGTTGTTGTTGTTGTTAAGTGCTGTCGAGTTGGTTCTGACTCATAGACATTCTGGATAGGACTTCCAAGGAGCAGTTGGTGGGTTTGAACCGCTAACCTGTGGTTAGCAGCTCAGTGCTTATCCTAATGCACCACCCTAGTTCATACATGCATGGGTTTATTCCAAACAAAATATTTTTAAACATTTCTCTGCTATTGGTGGATAGCTACAGACAAGTTCACTCGGTAACATGTTGTTGTTAAGTGACATCAAGTCAATTCTGACTCAGCAACCCTGTACAGGTTTCTGAGAAGCATCTGGTGGGTTTGAACCACTGACCTTGTGATTCATAGTCCAGAGCTTATCCAACACACCACACCAGGCATCCTTCTCAGTAATATTGTCGTTGTTGTTGTTGTTGTTGATGATGTTGTTAAGAGCCATTGAGTTGGTTCCTACTCATACAGACCCTGTATAGGGTTTCCAAGGAGCAGCTGGTGAGTTTGAACTGCCAACCTTGCAGTTCAAACCAACCTTGCGGTCAAGTGCTTATCCTATAGAACCACACAAGGACGCCTCTCAGTAATATACTTGTCTTAATATCATTAGAATGCCTTCAAAAAACACACACACAAAAAAAAGCCATTAATCAAAACAGTGGCTTCCGAGGGGATCTGCTA
>NW_006408601.1:72839-80892 GCF_000296735.1 Chrysochloris asiatica
AAGTATTTGTCATTTCACTGGTTTGTACATTGTGTTGTCATTGTTAAGTATCATTGAGTCAGTACTGACTCATAGCAACACTATATAGGGTTTCTAAGGCTGTGAATCTTTGTGGAAGCAGAAAGTCTCATCTTTCTTCCTCAGAACTGCTGGTGGGCTTAAACCTTGTGGTTCGCAGTCCAGTGCTTACCCTACAGAGCCACCATGCTTCTTTTCCTTACATAGCCAAGGCAAATTTTGATGACCCATGGGAATCTTCCATTTCTTCTTTGCCTTTTCTAAGTCTTACTTTTTTTTTTTTAATGAATCATTTGCCTGAATTTTTCCCTTATAGCCATCAGAGTTTTCAAACTAAGGTTCATTTGGTTGTAACTATTGTTGTTGTTTTTGGGGATGCCATAGAGTCCATTCCAATTCATAGTAAATTCATGCAGCCAAACAGAACTGTCCATAGGGTTTTCTTGCCTGTAATCTTTATAAAACCAGCTCTTTCTCCCAAAGAGCCCCTAGATGGGTTCAAACTGCCAACCTAATGTTTAACCATTATACCACCAAGACTCCTTTGCAGCTAATGATATAGCCATTTAAAATACAGGCAATAGTAAATTCAACTCATCCATACAATAAACACTCAAGTAGTGAGTGCATGAACACAGCCTTCTTCTAGATGTTACCTATGGTATACCTCAAGGAGTTTAGGTGGAGATGGGGAAATATGAAATGAGGGGGAAAAAAAGACGCTATATAAAATAGATGATCAGACTAAAGATGGCCGTATCCAAACAGAAGCCTTAATATTTCTATTCCAGCCCTGGAATCAGCTCAATGACAGTGGGTTTGTTTGGGGGAGTTGTACAATTAACTTGCTTGACTATTAGCCAAAAGGTTAATGGTTGAAGTCCACCTAGAAGCCCCTTGAGAAAAAGTTCTGGTAATCAACTTTGGAAAAACCAGCCATTGAAAACCCACAGCAGCTGGTTTTAATATTGCTATTACAGATTGTAGAATACTTTGAATGTAATACAAGTTGTATAGGATTTGCCTAACAAAATTTCAGAAGATTCAGTGGTAACTGGGAGTGATTTGAGGTACTTCAGTTGTAAATGGTTACTTTTGGAGGTAAGTATTGTCAAATAAAGTGCAAAGCGTGATTCGATTTTTAAACAGAAAGAAATGTTTGTGCTGCCAACATGGTGAAGTTAGCGTTTCCACTTGACAAAGTGTATCAAAGTGGTATGCAGAGCCGTGAGTTAGAAAGCAGAGGGTCCAAGAGTGAAACATCATCTATCGGCCATGTGAATAGGAGAAAGGTCACAGTAAGACTATGGACACACCAAACCACCAGAAATTAAAAGTGCCAATTTATAAAAACAGCTGTAAATTGAAACTTGGTAATGCATTGGTTAGAGTGCTCAGCTCGGCTGTTCACCAAAAGACTGGCTAACCAAACAGCTGCTCTGCTGTATAAAAATGCTTCTGCTGTGAAGATTGCAGTCTTGGAAAGCCTACAGGGTCAGTTCTTCTCTGTCTTTTAGAACAACTTTGACTTAGAATTCACTCAGCATCTGTGTGGTCTTGGCAACCTACTAATGTTGTTGTTAAGTGCCCTAGAGTTGGTTCCGACTCATAATGACCCTGTATAGGGTTTCTAAGGAGAGACTGCTGGGTTTGCACTGTAAATCTTGCAGTTAGTAGTCCAGTGTTTACCTTACAGTGCCACACCAGGACTCCATGCATCTAATAACATATCATACAATCAACAAAACTGTGCTGGGCTGGTAAGGTTCTAGAAAATATCTACATAAACTTTCCCTTAAGAACTGCAGATTACCCACAATAGTAATTTACATTTGTATAGTGTGTTTTTGCTTTCAAAATGCTTTCATAGCGCATACCAATAAATGAAAAAGGGTGCTCTGCATGTACCAGATGCAGCTGTAATGCAAATTGAGGGAAATCTGTCTGGACCATTAGGCAATGGTTGCAGGCAGGATACCTCTGTTTTAAGCACATTGTAGTTTAAGTGCTGAAAAAAGAAAAAGAAAAAGAAATCAGACTATGGAGCTTGGCTCCAATCAAAACAAAATCAAATAAGCCTGACAAAATCAACCAAAAGACAAGGCAAGAGAAGCACATTGGGTATTTGAATCAAACTTCACCCCACTCATCTTCACAATAACAGGGAAGGAATAAAAATAGAATGGAAGTCTGGATTGCACTGGTTGATTTAAACTGCTGATCATCTTTAAATCTCTGCTACTTAAAATCATCAGAATTGGCAACAGATAGACTATGTTGTACAGGAAGTGGCTGGCAAGGAGAGAGAGGAAACCTATGAGCCAACATGCTCACTAAGCCATAGGGAACCTCTCTACACAAAGGTAAACAGAAAAACAAAAAAACTGTGGCGCAGTCTAAGGCCACCTTCCTTTCTTTGCCTCTTTTTTCAGTTCATCTACCTTTCTAGGCGCTGTGGGTTAATGCACTGGACTGCAAGTTTGGTTTGAACTGCAAGGTCAGTGCACCTAGGAAACCCTGTGCAGGTGGCTATATGTCAGAACCAACTCGATGGTACTTAAAAACCCAGCCACTCACTGCCCCTACCTGACCTTGGAAACAAGAAAAGATCTTCAATGTGAGTAAATTGAAGTCAGATATTCTCACCCAGAATTTTGGTTCTAGAATTAGCAGCCTGGAAATGACCTTAAAGATCTTCTTTCCCCTAATTTTTCACCCTTTGCAGCAATCCTCCTGTAATAATCCTCAGAGTCCAGCTTCTGAGTAAGCACCTCTCCCTAATACTAAACCAAGACCTCTTAGGGCAGCCCATTTCCTCTCTGGACTTTTCTGATCACTAAAATGTTCTGGATCATGCTAGAGACAAAATTAATCACCTATAGTTTGTCCTCAAGGTCAGTTGTTCAAACTCACCAGCCACTCCTCAGAAAGTCTATACAGGGTGGCTATGAGTTAGAATCAACTTGAGTCACCTAACAACAGTTTGTTTGAAACAGCTGTCACCTCCCACTGAGTGCATTTTGAATGTGCTGGACATGATTTATCTGGTATCGTAGTGGTTACAAATTGAGCTGCTAACCTCAGGGCCAGCTGTTTGAAACTACCAGTTGTTCCTCAGGAGAAAGATGAAGCTTTCTGCTCCCGTAAAGATTTACAGCCTCAGAAACCCTGTAAGAGTCGCTATGAGTCGAAACCGACTCTACGGCATATGACAACAACAACAGCAGTCTTGGTTATTCTCTCTTGGACATGTCATTATCCAAAAAGTCCCTCTTCGAAGGTGTCACCCAGAACAGAAGACAGGATTTCAGTAATGGTTTAGACAGGGAATGAAAGCCTTTGTCTACTGTTAGGGGAACTGAAGACACCACAAGAGAGGGATTGTTATTATTATCAAGGGGGTTTTTTCAAGGGGTTAAGTTCACCATACTTTTCATTCTGTGATTCTGAAATTAAACTTGAAAAAACACAAAGAAGATTTTACTATGTGCAGGGAGCTCTACTTGAAATTTTTGGAAAAACACAAATCAAGATCTGGCTTCTATTCTTAAAGAATCTTTCCCCTTGTCCCTATGTGAATCAGAGAGCTTTTTTTTGTTACGGTGGCCCCCTCCGCATCATATTAAAGGGCCTGGAAATGGGGAGAATAACTTCTGGAAGATGAGTTGATCTTGTCCCAGACAGCTGTTAAGGTCTGTTCCCTGAAATGCAGACGTGTTTCATGGGCTAGGACCTCTGGGCCCATCAGTACCTCAGCACTACTACTCCAACCTGGCTCTTCTAGATTCTCTGCCCAGTCTTTTCACTGCTCCTCAAACCCACTCCTACTACACCCTCAGCCCAGATGTTACCTATCTAGGGCCCAGTCTCTCAAAACTGAGGGCTTTGGAAGAAACTATAGGTGTCTTCAATCTCCCTGTTTTCTCTACCATAGTATCCTGAGAACCTTACATATAATATACATGCTTATATGTTAATAATTATTTGCTGATAAGTGGACAAAGGTGTGCAGCCCCCATCCTGTGATTAAGGGTACACACTAACCAACCTATGGGCTATTCAACTGTTTCAGACTACCACCTATAGACTCAGAGCACTGAAAAGACATGGATATCATTCACTGTTCAGGTGACAAAATGAGGGGAGCCCAGAAAGCTTACTGACTCATTTGAGGCAATTCAGGGGGTGTGGTGATAGAATCTTGACTATCTTTGTTCCTGCCTCAGGACCCCTTCCAATTTATATATATATATAAAGTTTTTATTGTGAATTGAGTGATATATTACATGGGAGAACATTAGCTTTACACGCATCATTTCACTGCAATGATTACAGTTTCCTCTGTGCATCATCATTCAACAGTATTTGCTTCTACTCCCTCTGTTTTTGTTTTTGTTTGGGGGGAATGTACACAAAAGCACTCAGGAATCATTTAAACTACCAATGGGCACATTATGCAAGCCTGCTTCCTGGCCACCAGCACCCAATCCCTCTTTCCATGAGACCAGAGTCCTCAGCTGCTTCCTCTCTCTATGACCTCACCTCTGCCTCCATCTCTGGTGTCGCTGCTTCTCTGGATAGGATCCCACATTCCGCTTATGCTCTTCTCTATTCCTGGACTGTAAGACTAACTACTCCCTTTTTGTTATAAAACTTCTACCTTTACAGTTGTGACAGTTGCAATTAGTCATGATAACAATTACTCACTATTGAATCTTAAGAATCTAATCGCAACCCCCTTTCACCAGACCTGTCTAGACAAGATGAAAATTATTAAGTGGGGATTCTACCTTCCCCTGCACACTCTAAAACTGAACTCCTCTTGAAAACTTGTAAGCCAGTCACTTTGTGCCTTTATACCCACCCTACCCCCAACCCCATTTTAGGTAGCCAATGTCTAAGTGGCCTGTCATGGAGGATATTTTTTCAATCTAAATATTTTCTGTATCTTTGAAGAAGTTTCCTTGGAGTGGATTGGGCTGTTTCTCTTCCTGCTTAATATTTTAATAATGAAAGTTCCTAAAACTAAATACCCACCACACTTACCATAGAAGATACTAGCATCTGTTGGTATGGAGTCATGGCAACCTCACAGATGTCAGAGTGGTGGTGGTGGTGATGTGCCATGGAGTTGGGTCCAACTCATAGTGACCCTGTACAGGGTTTCTGAGGCTGTAAATCTTTACAGGAGCAGAAAACCTCATCTTTCTTCTGCAGAACAGCTGGCAGTTTCGAACTGCTGACTTTTGAAGTTAGCAGCCCAATTCGTAACCACTATGCTACCAGAATTATCAAAGTAGAGCCGTGATTCATAGGGTTTTCAAAGGCTACTTTTTAGAAAGCTCATTGCTAGGCCTCTCTTTCAAGGAGACCCTACTTGGACTGAAACCTCCAACCTTTCCATCAGCAGCCAAGTTTATTGCTTGCCCTACTGTGAACTCCAGAAGATGTTGTTAGTGCCTGTGTACAACAGAACAAAATGCTGTCTAGTACTGTGCCATCTCCATGATTGGCTGGCAATGCAGATTGGACCGTTGTGATCCTGTGTCTGTTTTATGAAAGTAGATTGCCAGCCCTTTCTTCCTCGTTTGTCTTAGGTCTTAGTCTAGAAGCTCCACTCAAACCTGTTCAACAATAAGCAAGCCTCCGCTAACAGATAGTTGTTGGGTACACATAAGATGCCCTGACTGGAGAGCTCTGTCCCCCTTGCCCCCATGGAATAGGAGAATGAATGTCATTGTCTCATGTATGGAAGATACACCACCTTTACTACCAACTGCATATCTAAAATCGTTCCTGCTTGGAGGTTCCAGCCCATTTCCCAGAGGCACTTGGGAAGAAAAATCTGGCAATCTACTTCTGAAAAATAATGGCTGAAACCTCTGTGAAGCACAGTTCTACAAGCCTCCCTCCCTGACTCCTTCTATGAAGTTGCCATAAATTGGAATACACAGTAACTGGCTTGCATATCCAAAAACCCTGAAGACGCAACTCCCACCATATCTTTTTGCTGCAGCAGAGGGTAGGAATTGCAGGCAGAACTTGCTTTTGGCTCACATGACCATCCTCACCTTACAATAGGGGTAAGTGACAGAGGGTTAGAGTTGGGATTCCATCACTCGGTGGCTAGACGATGAGTGGGAAAAAGCTATTTCTTTCTTTGCTTTTCCATCCCCCTGCCACAACCTGGTGACTGAAGCTTAGATGGAGAGCAGGAAAAGTCTATAAATTTTCTATAGGTTTTTCTAGCTATAGGGCCTAAAGGGTCTATAGGTAAGGCAGGAAGCATCTAGGCAGGCTAGGGAGTCTTCAGGGAGATGGGAGATGCTGGAAGACAGATCAGAGACAGAAAGAAAGCAGGGGCTAACGACATGACAGGAGGATGCTTTTACAGCAATAAAAGTGCTCCAAAACTTGATTGCAATGGGGATTGCAAAACTACATACAGTTACTCAAATTTACCAATTGACACCAACAAAAACCGTTATCATCCAGTTCATTCCAACTCATAGTGACCGCACACCTAAAATAGGCTTATTCTATAGTATACCTAAATGTGTACCTGAATACACTGTTTAAAAGTGAGGGAGAGTGACTAAAAGAGTGTCTCAGATAGCACCAAGGGTAAGCAGACAGGAAGAAACAGAACCGGAGTAGTCAGAGAGATGTGATATCTAAGGGAAAAAACCTGGCACAGAAGCCAAATGGAAAGACTATGCTGATGTATTTTAAGTGCCAAGTAAACAGTTGATGGATACTCCCAAATAAGCTTGGTGGAGGCAGCATTTCTCTTAATAGCCCTAGTGAAGAGACCAGACAATATCCAGTGAGTTGAAAGAGAATTCCACAGCCACCATCTAGGAGACCAACAAAGTTCAGGTCTTGGTCATGGACGTGAGATGTGATTGCCCTCAATCTCTCACCAAGAGGAAAGAATGCTTTAGCCCTAGGGAAGAGACCTGATGGTTTCTAGCGAGTTGAAAGAGCATTCCACAGTGGATTTGGGGCCACATCTCCCAGCCAGCGCAGGAACAAGAAAAATACCCTCCAAGGCACTTTTCTGAAAATGCCCCTTAACGGATACCAGGTCACCTGGTTGTGATATCAGACACTGAGACGCTCCAAGACAGTCTGTAAGTTTTTCTGTTTCTATCAGACTCTTCCCTGCATCCATAGCCCTGAGTGCATATGTGATGCATTGCTGCTGTCAGCTGTAGTTATAGAAGGAGATTCCTTTGTTCTCTGTACCTTGTAAAAATGTCACCACATGGAAACAGAACTTTGGATTTCATCATGGCTTCATAGCGATGATTTCCCTGGCCTGAGTTTTCCATGTTTGTTTTAACGCCTGAGCCTCTATGTGGTGGTGGTGGTGGTGTGCCATGGAATTGGTTCCAACTCACAGTGACCCTGAATAGAGTTCCCAAGGCTGTAATTTTGTTTTCCTCCAAAGCTGTAAATCTTTACAGGAGCAGAAAGCCTCATCTTTCTCCCACAGAACAGCTGATAGTTTCAAACTGGTGACCGAGAGATTAGCAGCCTGACTCATAATCACTGTTACCAGAGCTCCTTAAACCTCCTATAATAAAACTAAAATAAAAAAGAAATAGTTGTTGGATAAATGAATGAGCATTTCCAGAGGAAGGAAATGGTCACTGTACAACAGAAATATCTCAGGGAACAAGAGCTCCAAAGAGCCCTCTGGGGCTGGGGAGGCAATAGGGAGGAAAAGTCTCCTGAGGTTTACAAACTTTGTCAGAATAGAACCCTTTCATGGAGGGAGAGGAGTACTAGTGTAGCACTATAGGAGGATAAGCACTGAACTGCTAATCACAAAGTTGGCAGTTCAAATCCACCAGCCATGCCTTGGAAACCTTATACAGGGTCACTATGAGTCAGAACCTACTTGACAACACTTAACAACAATGGAGAGAGAGTTGTTATTGTTAAGTGCCATTGAGTCAATTCTGACCCATAGTGACCCTGTATAGGGTTTCCAAGGAGCAGCTGGTGAGCTTGAATCGCCAACCTTGCA
>NW_006408601.1:82662-84487 GCF_000296735.1 Chrysochloris asiatica
AAAAGAAAATAGGGAAGAAATAATAACAAATTGGTGATTATCCCTCTCACTGCCTTATCTTTTTCTTTTCTAAATTTTCTTAATTGTTATGTAGTAATATTTTTTGAATAAAATAATAAACATATGCAAACAATTAAACAAACAAACAAACAAGAACATACATTATTTTCTAACCATTCAGGAGTCAAAGTCTAAATCAGGGTCTTGGCCATGTTGATTCCTTCTGTGAGCCATTCTCCTAGTTTCTGCTGACTTCCAACAGAATGCAACACTGCCCAGTCCTGTGCCATTCTCACAATTGTTGTTAGATTTGAGCCCATTGTGGCAGCCACAGTGTCAGTCTATCTCATTGTGGAGTTTTTGTCTTTTTCGATCACCTATTACTTTTCCAAGCATGATGTCCTTTTCCAGGCACTGGCCCCTCCTGGTAACATGCCCAAAATACATGAGCTTAAGTTTCACCATCCTGCCTTCTAAGGAGCATTCTGTCTGTACTTCTCCCAACACAGATTTGTTTGTTTTTCTACCAGTTTGTGGTACTTTCAGTATTCTTTGCCAACACCATAACTCAAAAGCATCAATTCTGCTATGGTCTTCTGTGTTTACTTTCTAGCTTTCACATGCTTATTATGAAGCAATTGAAAATACCATAGGTAGGATGCACCTCAGTCCTCAGAGTGTGCTTAGTCCTCAAAGTGACATCTTTGCTCTTTAACACTTTAAAGAGGTCTTCTGAAACAAATATGCCCAATGAAATATGTCTTTTGATTACCTGACTGCTGCTTCTATGAGCATTGAAAGTGGATGAAATGAAATCCTTGACAACTTCAATCTGTTTTCTCTGTTCACCATAATATTGTTTATTGGTCCTGTTACGAGTACTTTTGCTTTCTTTACATTGAGTTATAATTGTACTTTTGAATGTTTGGGCAACATTCTTATCTTCATCAGCAAGTGCTTCAATTCCTCTTCCAATTCAGCAAGCAAGGTTGTGAGATCTGCATATTATAGGTTGTTAATGAGCCTTCCTCCAACCCTGATACTGCATTCTTCTTCATAAAGTCCAGCTTCTTGGATCATTTGCTCAGCACACAGCCTGAATAAGTAAGGTGAAAGGATACAACCCTGGAACACACCTTTCCTGATTTTAAACTACCCAGTATCTTCTTATTCTGTTCCAGCCACCACCTCTTGATCTTTGTACAGGTTCTTCATGAACATGATTAAGTGTTCTGTAATACCCATTCTTCTCAATGTTATCCATCTTTCTAATAGTCTCTGCTTTCAACCAAGACCATCTGACCTCAGCAGTGATATGTCTTGGTGCACATTCTCATCTGAATGTGACTTGAGTTTCTGGAACTCTCTGTCAAGGTACTGCTGCAACCATTTTTAAATTATCTCCAGCATGTGATATTAATGCTAGTGTTTCATAGTTTCTGCACTCTGATGGATCCTATCTTGGAATGGGCATAAGTATGAATATCTTCCAATTGGTTAGCCAGGTGGCCTGCCTGCCTTCATCCTGTGGCTACGGAGCCTGCAGGGCAGGGTTCAGAATGGAAGCAAATGAGAGAGGAAGCGTTCTTCTAGGTGCCCTGTCAGATGTAGACTGGCTAAAACTTGGAGATATAAAGGATGTGTCTCACAGGGGTCTGAGAAAAGTCATGCACTACAGGGGTCTGGTGAAGGTCATGTTCCACAGGGCTGATAAAGAGGATGTCCCACAGAGTTCTGAGGAAGGACATGTCCTACAGAGGTTTGAGGAAGGGCATGTCCCAGAGGAATCTGAGGAAGGACATGTATCACAGGGTCTGAGGAAGGG
>NW_006408601.1:85361-86785 GCF_000296735.1 Chrysochloris asiatica
CTCTGAGAAAGGACGTGTACCACAGGGTCTGAGGAAGGGTGTGTCCTACAGGGTCTGAGGAAGGACATGTACCACAGGGATCTGAGGAAAGTCATATCCCACAGAGCTCTGGTTCACTGGAGCTTACTCCGTGTCAGACTCTGTACTGGACACCAAGTGGTGACTGAGATCACCCTGGGCCCTGTTCAAATTTCTTGGTATAGACCAATGAGAGCTTCCAGCATTGCATCAGTTTGTTGAAACTTTTCAATTGGTATTCTGTCCTGGAATCTTGTTCTTTACTTCTTCCTTCTTTGTATTTGGAATTTTTCTTTCAATAACATCAGTTCTTGATCATCTGTTACCTCCTGAACAATTTGTTTTGGTTCAGGGTCTGTGTGTATTCCTTCCATCTTCTTTTAATGTTTCCTGCAATATTCAATAGTTTGTCCATGGCGGTGGTGTCTGTGTGCCATGGAGTTGTTTCCAACTCATAGCGACCCTGTACAGGGTTTCTGAGGCTATAAATCTTTGCGGGAGCAGAACGCCTCACTTTCTCCCACAGAGCAGCTGGTAGTTTTGAACTGCTGACCTTGCAGTTCACAGCCCGATTCATAACCACTATGCTACCAGAGCTCTTTAGTTTGTCCATAGAATCCTCAATATTGCAAGTCAGAATAGAGACTTGAATCTTTTCTTCAGTCTTTTCAGCTTGAGAACTGTCATGCATGTTCCTCCCTTTGGGTTTGTTTGGTTGTTTAACTCCAGGGTTTTGCACATCTAATTAGAATACTTCACTTGGTCTTCTCTAGCTGTCTTTTGAAATTTTCTCCTCAATTCTTTTACTTCATCATTTCCTCCAGTAAAGATTTCTTTGTTCTACTAGCAGTCTGTGTTTTTTTTAATATTCTCCTCCAACACCATAACTCAAATGCATCAATTCTTTTATGGTCTTCTTTATTCATTGTTCAACTTTCACATGCAGATGAGGCTACTGAAAATACCATAGTTTGGGTCAGGCACACCTTAGTCCTCAAACTGATATCTTTGCTCTTGAACATTTTAAAGAGTTCGTGTGCAGCAGATTTGCCTACTGCAATATGTCATTTGATTTCTTCACTGTTGCTTCCATGAGTGTTAATGGTTGATCTGAACAAAATGAAGTCTTTGACAGCTTCAATCCTTTCTCCGTTTATTTTGATGTCATTTATAGGCATAATGGTGAGGATTTTTTGTTTTCTTTACATTAAGGTGCAACTCATACCAAAGACTGTGGTCTTTGATTTTCATCAGTTAAGTATTTTAAGTCCTCTTAGTTTTCAGCTAGCAAGATTGTATCATCAGCACATCGCAGGTTGTTAATGAGTCTTCTTCCAATCCTGATGCCACATTCGTCTTCATATAATACAGCTTCTCAGATTATTGGCTCAATATACAGATTGAAT
>NW_006408601.1:89095-89604 GCF_000296735.1 Chrysochloris asiatica
ATTGTCTCTTGATCATATGCTACCTCTTGAAATGGTTGAACAATGGCAATTTCTTTTTGGTGCAGTGATTCTGTATATTCCTCCATCTTCTTCTGACGCTTTCTGCATCATTCAATATTTTTCCCATGTTGTTATTGTTAAGTGTTGTCCAGTCAGTTTGGACTCATAACGACTCTGTATAGAGTTTCCAAGGAGCAGCTGGTGGGTTTGAACTGCTAACCTTGCAGTTCAAACCAACCTTGTGTCCCATTGCTTATCCTATAACGCCACACCACGACTCCTTTTCCCCATAGAATCCTTCAATATTGCAAAATTGAGTGTTAAATTACTCCTTAGTTATTTCAGTTTTAGAAATGCTGAGCTAGCTATTCCCTTTTGGTTTTCTATTTCCAGGTCTTTGACATTTAATTACAATATTTGACTTTGTCTTCTTGAGCTGACTTTTGAAATTTTCTGTTCAGCTCTTTTACCTCCACATTTCTTCCATTTGCTTTAGCATCTTTACACTA
>NW_006408601.1:90539-99721 GCF_000296735.1 Chrysochloris asiatica
ATTCGTAACCACTACGCTACCAGAGCTCCTTAGTCTTGCAAAATGCAAACTATCTCCAGCATCATTTCTATCACTAAGGCCTTATTTTCCAATTACTGATCCTTCCATTTTGTTTCCAACCTTTGCATTCCAATCACCAGTATTATCAATACTTCTTGATTGCATGTTTGATGAATTTCAAACTGAAGAAGTTGGTAGACTTCTTTAATTTCATCATCCCTGGCTTTAATGGTTGGTGAGCAAATTTAAATGATAGTTGTATTAACTGGTCTTCCTTGTAGGTGTATGGATATTACTCTATCGCAAACACCGTTATACTTTTAGGACTGTATCAGACTATGTTTCTCCACTATTCATAAGGTTTTCATGAACTTATCCCTCAGAAGTGGACCCCCTATTCCTTATTTCTAGTCGCTTCTTAGTCTGGAAGCTCTGCAGAAACCTGTCTACCACAAGTGACCTTACTGGTATTTGAAACACCAATGTATACCTTCCAACATCACAGAAACACAAAAGGCACTATACTATAACAACTAACAGACATATCTGTACTCCCTTTAAAAGACACTATTAAAAAGGGATTAGGAAATATAAATAGTCAGATGGAAATAATGAGAACATTCACACACTGTGAAAAATCCAAGTAATGTCATTGAACAACTTGTATAGAAATTGTTACATGGGAATCTAAATTGCTATGTAAACCTTCACTAAAAACACTTTTTTAAAAAAGATGAAAGGATTATGCTTGAGACCTGCTCTGTCAGGTTTAACCCCATTAAACTTAACTGATAACAAAAGGAAAAACCTATTTGTAAACATTCAAAGGTGAAAGGTTAGGGCTTCACCATACTTTTTGGGGGGATATGATTCAATCCACAATTCCTATTTTGTAGGATCCAACTCAATGACACTTAACAACATTTATATGAATTTACTTTGAGATATTTTTCATACTGCTTGACCAATGGCTTGAAAAGGAGAGTAAATGATTGTATGTTCCATATTCTGATCTTTCAAATTTAAAGATACAGGTTCAAGACCTTTTTTTTAACAAAAACGGAGGAGTAGTTAATCTTACAGACCAGAAACAGAGGACCATAGAACCATCAAGGGAGAAGAGTAGAAGTGGGATGTGGGACCTTATCCAGAGAAGCAGCAACACCAGAGACAGAGGCAGAGATGGGGACATGGAGAGAGGGAGCAGCTGAGGACTCTAGATCCATGGGAAGAGAGAGACTTAGAGCTGGCAGCCAGGAGGCAGACTTGCAGAATGTGCCCTTTAGTGGTGTAAATTATTATATATGCCTGAGTGTTTAAAAAAAAAAAAAATGAATAGAGAGAAATACTATTAACTGATGGTACATGGAAGGGATTATAATCATTGTAATGAAACAAGGTGTATGATTTGTTGAATATATAACTATCTGCTCTGTAAACTTTCACTCAATTCACAATAAAAACTTTTTAAAAATCATGGAATTTTCCCACAAACTTTGTGAAGGTCCCCCATATGTCCTCTGCAGTGTGAGGTTTCTGTCACTGCCTAACACAGTATTATTAGCAGTATGCTGTGGTTGTTAGCAAAGCTGCTTCACACATACACATTCCAAAGCTCATCCCCTGGTCTGGAGGACGAGAGTCAGAGTCAAGATGATTGATGAAAGATGGTTCTGCCTGTAAGTTAAGGGCTGGTTGGCTGATTAATGGTCTCAGTGTAATTCTGGGCCTCTAACTTTGACAAATCATTAGCTCCCAGCAAACGTGCAGCCTCTGGAGGTCATGGTTATTATTACAAACCAATGAACATACGGACAACATAAAACAGAGCCAATAGCCTTTTTATGTGCTGGGAATATATAAAAACTAAGCTGCAAATTTTCGTGAATACAGAGTCCTATTTGTAGCGTAAATCTTTCCTTGGCTTTCACACAGCAAGAACAGAGACCATTAGAAGAGCCATACTTCACTGTTAATGTTGCATTAAATTTTAACCACTGCAGGCATGATTAAGGAGCTGTTTTTATTATAATTCAGTATTTTCAGGACATTGCAAGTTAACTTCATTCTATACTCTTTTTGGTTGAATTGATTATTTTCATATTGGTTTCTTATTCAAGGAATATGAATATTTTAAGTCTGATAAAACTTAATAAATCCTTGGGATTATTTAAATATTAGAAAAGATAAAATCCTCAAAAACAGACTAATATATTATGAGGGTGAAATCTCAGGCTCCGTTAGGAAGGAATTATTGTTCAGCCACTGTTTCTTTGTTATTAAGTATAATGTGTTCCAATGGAAAATGCATATGCTGCCATTATAAATCTATAGTACATAGGAAAGAAACCAAAAGCTGGTGACTACTGGAATTTAAAAAAAAAAATGGCATTTTTACGTATACTAACAAAAAACAGGAGTCCTGGTGTGGCACTGCGGGTTAATGCACTGGACTTCAAGGTCGGTAGTTCAAACTCACCAGTCACTCCTTGGAAACCCTATACAGGGTTGCAATGAGTTGGAACCAACTCAACAGCATTTAACAACAACAACAAAACTCATAGCGACCCTGTATAGGGTTTGAACCACCAACCTTGTGGTTAGCGGTCCAGTGCCTATCCTAGAGCATTACACCCAGACTTGTCATTATCCGTGTACCGCCCCCTTCATTTACTTGTTTAAACATACACAAACACACAAAAAAAAGAACAGACCTAAATGAATAGACTTACCATATAGTTTGTTAAAAAAAAATCCTATGACTTTAGTACATGACATTGAGGATTTGTCAGATTGATTGTGTGGGCTTTTGGTTGTTTTTTGTTAGTATAAGGGACATTTGAGCCCAGTGTGATGCTATAGGATCAACACTGGACTATTAACTGCAAGGCCGGCAGTTCAAACCCACCAACCACTCTAGGAAACCCTATACAGAGTCACTATGAGTTGGAACGGACTCAGCGTTACACAACAACAACAAAAGGGGTGTTTACATACCTTTCCAAGAATAAAAGCTTAATTAATTAAGTTATGGTTCTTTGACTGTGTAAGAATCAACTATAGTTTTAGAGTCCTGGTGTGGCGCTGTGGGTTAATGTGCCAGATTGCAAAGCTATTTGAACTGCAAAGTCAGCAGTTCAAGCTCACCAGATGCTCCTCAGAAACCCTATACAGGGTCACTATGAGTTGGAACCGACTTGATGGCACTTAACACGTAGTGGTTACGAATCGGGCTGCAAACCTTAAGGTCAGCGGTTCGAAACTACCAGCCGCTCCACGGGAGAAAGATGAGGCTTTCTACTCCCGTAAAGATTTACACCCTCGGAAACCCTGTATAGGGTCGCTATGGGTCGGACCCGACTCGATGGCACTTAACAACAACAACAACAACAACAACAACAATAGTTTTAGAAAACTTTAAAAAATATGTGTAGTCCTGGTGTGGCATTTCAGGGTAATGCACTGGACTGCAAGGTCAGTTTGAACAGCAAGGTCCACAGTTCAAGTCCACCAGCTGCTCCTCAGAAACCCTATACAGGGTGGCTATGAATCAGAACCAACTCAATGGCACTTAACAACAACATGATATTCATTGCCATAGAATTGAATCTGACTCAGAGCAACCCTATTGGACAGAACAGAATTGCCCCATGGGGTTCCCAAGTCTGTGCATCTTTATGAAACAGACAGTCATCTCTGTCTCATGCAGAGCAGCTTGTGGGTTCAAACCTCCAACCTTTTGCTTTAGCCGCTACATCGCCAGGGATTCAAACCTCCAAGCCAAGTGTTTTAGCCATTACATTGCCAGGGGTCCTTGTGCTCTAATATAAAGTTAAAAAAATCAAAAGTAAAAAGAGATACTCGAGTACAATGGTATATTATAAAGATAATGTAAAAATGAAATCAACTGTAATGAGGGGTTGAAATGAGTTCTTTTTACTCTACTTCCCCCCTCCCCAAACTATTCTAGATGTTCTAGATGTTATTTACAATTTTTCAAATAAATTCAAAAGGATCTATGTGTATCTTGTTTGGAAAATTGTCACTTATTATGAAATTGAGTATGTCTTTTGTTACAGTTATTGAAGATTCCAGTTGTGATTAAAGTTTCATTTAGCTGATAGTACTACCATTTTATAAATACAGGGCTGAAAATGACTAAATCAAACCAATCAAATGTTCAATTTTAATGAGCTCTGAAAACTCTAATTTAACCAAGCATCTTTAAAAGACTGTGGGTCAAAGTGAATGTTGTGGTCATTAGATATAGTCATCTCACTGTAAATACTAAGGTTATCCAGTGTCTTAAGATGAAAATGAAATATTCTTAGAAAAATGAAAGCATTCAACTCTCACCAAAGTTGGACCCTGATTGCTTCTTATCATTTATGTGTTAATTTCACCATCAACATTTAATAATCACTTAAATTCCAACTCATGGCCATGCCATGTCTTTCAGATAGAACTTTGTGCCGTGGAGTTTTCAATGGCTGTGGTCTTTCGGAAGTAAATCACTAGGCCTTTCTTCTAAGGTGCCTCTGGGTAGATTTGAACCACCTTTTGGCTAGTTGCCAAGGATCGTACCATTTGCATAACCATGGACTTGAAAGCCAGACTGCCTGAATTTAAATCTCTACTCCACTAATTACTAGAGTTCTGATTCGGTATATTAGTCAAAATAAGTTAGATTTTGCTATAGTAACAGATCAAAACCAAAATTTCAGGACTGAAAACAACAAGGTATATTTCTCATTTGCTAAATTTCCTGGTATGGCACTGCGGGCTAATGTGCTAGACAGTAAAGTTGATTTGAACTGCAAGGTCGGCAGTTCAAGCTCACCAGTCACTCCTTGAAAAGTCTATACAAGGTCGCTATGAGTCAGAACCAACGCTACGGCACTTAACAACTAACTTCCTGTGAGGGATCTAGAGTGATGAAAATTCTAAAGTCTTATAGTTGTATACGCACTGCAACTCTTTAGAGCCCTGTAGGGTCTCAGACCAGCAATCAAACGCTTCAACAGAGAAGTAGCCCATATCACTGAAGTGACACATCAATTCAAAGCTTATTGACCATTATGAGCCATGAGACCACCTCACTGCAAGATCCTTTCACAAACCTGGAAAGGAGAGTTCCAGGGAAGGGTAAGCACTGAAAGTATCTACGACATCCTGGGGTCAATTATCTAACCTCATTGTGCCTCAATTTATTATTTATAGAATTAAAATGATAATAGTGTCTATCTTATTAGGGTTATGGTGAAGATTAACTTGTTCTTATTCCCACTGAACCAGTTCTACCTTATAACAACATTACAAACAACAGAAGGAAACTGCTCAGTCTGGTGCCATCCTTACAATTATCATGTTTGAGCCTATTGCTGTTCCCACTGTGTCAATCCATCTCGTCAGGGGTCTTCCTCTTTTTTTTGCTGACCCTCAAGCATGATGTCCTTCTCCAAGGACTGGTCCCTCCTAATAATGTGTCCAAAGTACCAGACATGAAGTCTTGCCATCATTGCTCCTAAGGGGCATTCTGGCTATAGTTCTTCCAAGACACATATGTTTGGTCTTCTGGAAGTCCATGGTACTTTCAATATTCTTCACCAACATTATAGTTCAAATGCATCAATTCTTCTAAAGTCTTCCCTATTCATTGTCCATCTTTCACATGCATATGATGCGATTGAAAATACCATCACTTGGGTCAGGCACACCACAGTCCTCAAGTGACCACTTTGCTCTTTAGCACTTTAAAGTTGTCTTTTGTACGAAATTAACCTAATGCAATCCATCCTTTGATTTCTTTACTGCTGCTTTAATGAGTGTTGATTGTAGATCCTAGCAAACTGAAGTCTTTGACAACGTAAACTTTTCTATGTTTGACACAGTGGCCACAACATTGGGCTCAAACGTAACAATTGTAAAGATGGCACAGGACTGGGCAGTGTTTTAATCTGTTGGGCATAGGGTCTCTGAGTCTGAACCAACCATCTTCTTTGGATGTCTGCTGCATCATTCAATATTTTGTTCATTGTTGTTGTTGTTGTAGATACGTGCTGTTGAGTCAGTTCCGACTCATAGTAACCCTGTGTATGGTTTCTAAAGGGCAGCCAGTGGGTTTGAACCACAGACCTTGTGATTAGCAGTCCAGTGCTTATCCTACAACACCACACCAGTATCCATTTTTCTCAATATTACAACCCGAAGCATGACTTTTTTCCCTCAGTTCTTTATTCTTGAGAAATGCTGAACACTTTCTTCCCTTTTGATTTTCTAATTCCAGATCTTTTCACATTTCATTATAATTCTTTACTTTGAAATTTTCTGTTCAGCTCTTTACTTAATCATTTCTTCCACTGTCTTTAGTGTCTCTATGTTCAAAACAAGTTTCACAGTCTGTTCTGGTCTTTTCTTTCTTTCCTGTCTTTTTAATGACCTTTTGCTTTCACTATATGTGATATTCTTGCTGTCATCCCACAACTCTGGTCTTTAGTAGAGTTCAATGTGTTAAGTCTGTTCTTGAGATGTTATCTAAATTCTGGAGGAATATACTTAAACAGCTGTATTTTTACTCTTTTAGACTTCTTTTAATTTTCTTCAGCTACAGCCTGAACTCAATATGAGCAATTGATGGTCTGTAACACAGTTGGTCCCTGTACTTGTTTTGGCTGAAGATTTTTAGTTTTTCCTCCATCTCTTCTCACAGATATAATCAATTTGATTCCTGTGTATTTCATCTGGTGAGGTCCACATATATAGTCGTCACCATTTAAGTTGTTGAAAAATGGTATTTGCAATGAAGAAGTTGTTGGCCTTGCAAAATTCTACCATACAATCTCCAGCATTTTTTCTACCACTAAGGCCCTATTTTCTAATAACGTAACCCTTCTCTTCTCTTTGTTTCCAATTTTCCCATTCCAATCACCAGTAATTATCGATTCATATTGATTATATGTTTGATCAATTTCAGATTGAAGAAGTTGATGGAATGCTTCAGTTTCATCACCATTGGATTTAGTGGCTGGTGGGTAAATTTGAATAAAAGTGGTATTGACTGGCCTTTCTTATAGGTATATTATCCTATCACATACAGCATTACACTTCAAGATAGATTTTAAAATGCTCTTTTTGAAGATGAATGCAATGCCATTCATCTTCAATTTGTCTTTCCCAGTATAATGAACCAATGCTTGGCTAATTCATAATGGCTAATACCAGTCCATTTCAGCTTACTAAGGTCTAGGTTGTAGAGCTTTGTGTGTTCAATTTTATTTTTAACAACTTCCAATTTTCCTGGATTCATACTTTGTACACTCATCCTTATGGTTATTAATGGATGTTTGCAGCTATTTCTTCTCATTTTGAGTTGTACTCTATCAGCAGTTGAACTGTCCTGAAACTTTACTCTACCCATGTCATTAAGGTCAACTCTACTTTGAGGAGAAAGGAGCTCTGGTAGTATAGTGGTTACAAGTCAAGCTGCCAACCTCAAGGTCAGCAGTTTGAAACTACCAGCAGTTTTATGGGAGAAAGATGAGGCATTCTGCTCCCGTAAAGATTTATAACCTCAGAAACCCTGTGCAGGGTCACTATGAGTCAGAACCGACTCCACGGTACTTAACAACAACAAATATTTTGAGAAGACAGCTCTTCTCCAGTCATATTTTGAGTGTCTTCCAATCTGAGGGGCTCATCTTCTAACACTATATGAGACAATGTTTCTCTACTTTTCATAAGGTTTCAGTGGCTAACTATTCCAAAGTGATCTGCTTCTCCTTCCTAGTCTGTCTTAGTCTGGAAGCTCCACTGAACCCTGTCCACTATGGTTGACCCTGCTGGTATTTAAAACACCAGTGGCATAGCTTCTAGAATAATAGCAGCATGCAAGTCACCACAGGATGGTAAACTGGCAGATGAGTGGTAGGAGGATTCAATTATTTTACATACAGTATTTTGAAATATATTTGACATCTGATACTCAATGCTATTATTATTATGTACCCGTCATTGTGGAGTCTAGGTGTGGTGCTACAGCATAATGCACTGAACCGCAAGATCAGTTTGAGTCTCAAGGTTGGCAATTCAAACAAACCAGCCGCTCCTTGGAAACACTTTACAGAATCTCTATGAGTCAAAACCAACTTGACAGCAATTAGCAACAACAACAACCAGTCACTGTGCTAATCAACAAGGCCAAGCAAGTTGAATTAGAAAGCTCTGCCCACCCTGGGACAATCAATAAATAGTGACAACTTACAACACAACTAAAAATTAGTAATAATTAACCTTATTGAAATATTTTCAATAGAATTAGAATAGAGTTACCCAAGTAACCAGTATGACTCTATAAATACAGATAGTCCCAACTTACAACATATTCAAGTTACAATGAATGTACTTTATGATTGTCTATTGTTTTGTTTTATGTACATTTTATCATTAGTAATATGTGGTACATATAAAGTAGTATTATGCAACTGGTTGATATTATCATTCAAGATATTCATTTTCAGAGGTTCAGAGATCAGATTTATAAAGATATTGAAAATAAAAGGCAATAATTTATTGAAAAGAAAAAAAAAGGTACTTGACTTACATTAGAACGAACTTACAATAGAGTCACTGAAAATGAACCCTTTCATAAGTAGGGGACTACTACCACCTTCTTGGCAAACTGCCCTGAGTACTGATGACCATCAGAGAGCCCACAGTGAGATTTTTTACTAGAGATCATGAACACCTCCTACCCATCATATGGAGGTTCCATGAAAGATTCCTAGGGATTTTGTTGAGACCAGCTGCTGAAGGTCCTTCTGCACCTGTGTGCTTAACCTGACAAGAACTTCAGGATTCCCTATGTGATCTCTTCCTCCTGTGTACATCTGTTTCTCTGTGTCTTTATTACTTTCACAAGTGATTAGGTTTAGGACTCACCTTTCTCTAGTGTGTCCTCATTGAAATAACAAAAGAAAAATCCTATTCTAGAGCAGAGTCACATTCAAAAGTACAGGGATTGAGAATTCAACATATCTTTGTTGTTGTTGTCAGGTGCCATCGAGTCGGAACCAACTTATAGTGATCCCATGCACAGCAGAACAAAACAATGTCTGATCCTGGGCCAACCTCACTACCGCTGCCACACTTGATGCCATCAATGATGCCAACTGGCTGATCCACCT
>NW_006408601.1:105802-107963 GCF_000296735.1 Chrysochloris asiatica
TTTGACTCATGAAGACTCTGTATAAGGTTTCTGAGGAGCAGCTAGTGAATTTGAACTGTCAACCTTGAGATCCATTGCTTACAGCACCACACCAGAACTCCATTTCTTATATTGTTGTTGTTGTTAAGTACCATGGAGTGGGTTCCGACTCATAGTGACCCTGCACAGGGTTTCCTAGGCTGCAAATCTTTATGGGGGCAGAAAGCCTCATCTTTCTCCTGCATGACAGCTGGTAGTTTAGAACTACCAACCTTGAGGTTAGCAGACCGATTCGTAACCACTACACTACCAGAGCTCCTTCCATTTCACATATGTTGTTGTTGTTGTTATGTGCTGTGGAGTCGGTTCCGACTCATAGTGACCCTGTACAGGGTTTCCGAGGCTGTAAATCTTTACAGGGGCCAAAAGTCTCAGCTTTCTTCCATGGAACAGCTGGTAGTTTCGAACTGCTGACCTTGCGGTTTGCAACCCGATTCGTAACCACTACGCTACCAGAGCTCCTAGGCCAGTTTATTGTTTGGTTGGAAATTGAGACATGAGGGTGAGTTCATTTCCAGTTCAGAGGGTGACAAATGACCACCAACTCTCTAGCTGACCACTAAGCCGGGTCTTGTTTACAATTTTGACTTTTGTTCCACTTTTTCTTTCATTCTACCCAGGACCTTCTAATGTGATCTCTTTCAGAGCAGTTGGAAGCTGTGCACCATCAGGATCATGGAGACTCTTGTTTGTGTGGTCCATTAATCCACTGCACTCATTGTTTTCATGTGTCTTTGATTTCCATCACTCTTCTTGCCTCCAGACTGGGAGAGAACCCATAGTTGCACCTAAGATGGCTGTTCAGGAGCTCTTAAGACTCCAGCCACTTCTCATCAAACTAGGCTGTGTTGTTGTTATGTGCCGTGGAGTCGGTTCCAACTCATAGCAACCCTGTACAGGGTTTCTGAGCCTATAAATCTTTACGTGAGCAGAAAGCCTCATCTTTCTCCCGTGGAACAGCTAGTAGTTTCGAACTGCTGACCTTGTGGTTTGCAGCCTGATTTGTAACCAATACTCTACCAGAGCTCCTTAAACTAAAACATTGTTCTAGAACATTGTTCTGTAGAACATTGTTTTTGTAGACTATGTTCTACCAATTGACTTTGGTGTCCCAAAAGTGTGTAATTTCTTTTCATGGCTTTTAAAATCTTGGATTAGCTATCAGTGACCCATTTCTCCAACCCTCACAATGTTCTCTGTTGCTTTTGCCTGCCAGGAATCTCCTCTTATTTATGTCTCTATTGGGATGGTCAGTCACAGCACTAAGTTTAAGGCAGGGACCCTAGGGGTTGTTGTTATATGCCATGCAGTCGGTTCCGACTCATAGCGACCCTGTACAATTTCCAAGGCTGTAAATCTTTATGAGAGCAGAAAGCCTCATCTTTCTCTCATGGAACAGCTGGTAGTTTCGAACTACTGACCATGAGATTAGCAGCCCAATTTGTAACCACTACACTACCAGAGCTCCTTAGGAGCCTCTTGGCAAGAGTCACTTTGTCTCAAAGACAGGAGGTCTCTTTGGGTCTCTGCTGTATCCTCATTGCCTGGGACATATACAGTTGTTGTTAAATGCTATCGAGTTGATTCCAACCCATAGCGACCCTTTATAGGGTTTCCAAGGAGCAGCTGGTGAGCTTGAACCACCAACCTTGCAGTTCGAAAGAGTTTGCAGTCTGATGCATTAGCCCACAGCACCACACCAGGACTCCGGGACATATACAATCAGCACCCAGTAAATGTTCATTGAGGAGTGATTTCTTAGGATAATTTCTAAGTACTGAAGCCCCTTGAGAAACTATAAAGGGCTCAACTGAGGCTCTCCTGTGGTTCAATATACAACATCTGCCACTTGACCTTTCTCAGGCTCTGAGACAGCCTAAGGGAAGTCTTGGAGGATGAAAGCATTAATCCCAAGACCTTTTACAGTCTGTTTACTGTAAATGTTGTTGTTGTTATCAAGTGCTCTCCAGTGGATTCTGACCCATAGCAACCCTGTATCAGGTTTCCAAGGAGCAGCTAGTTAGCTTGAACCGCCAACCTTGCAGTTCAAATGGCTTTGCAGTCTGGTGCATTAACCCACAGTGCAACACCAGGACTCCTTTGTCCACCTTTCCTTGGGGGT
>NW_006408601.1:108973-110414 GCF_000296735.1 Chrysochloris asiatica
ATCATCAGTCCCTGAAGAAAGACATCATGCATGGTAAAGTGGAGAGTCAGTTAAAAACAGCAAGACCCTCAACCTATTGGTTTGGCACAGTGGCAGCAGCAATGGGCTAAAGCACAACAATTGTGAGGATGGCACAGGACTGGGCAGGGTTTCATTCTGTTGTGCATAGGGATGATATGAGTTGGAACTGAAGAACCGACTCCATGCATCTCACAGAAACCACAGGTCTTTGTGGTGAAATCCAGCTGTAGAAAATACTGCACATGCACACAATTACCATGGTCCCTCCTAAACAGATCATTTCCCAGAAATCTCATCTATCCATATGAATAAGCATGATGTCTTTTCTCCACCCCAAACCTTTCTGTTGTTGTTAAGTGCCATCGAGTCAATTCTGATGCATAGTGACCCCAGCAAAGACTCTATTTAGTGAGACAGGCATTACATTATTATATTAACACTTCCCTAGCTATGCTTGTAAGCCTCTTTCCTATAATAAACCTTTAGTCATGTGGAAACCCTGTCTCACTCGACTATTCTTAATCAATGTGTTGTTGTTGTTGCTAAGTACCATCGAGTCGGTTCCGACCCATAGCGACCCTGGATAGGGTTTCCGAGGAGCAGCTGGTGAGCTTGAACCACCAACCTTGCAGTTCAAATGGCTTTGCAGTCTGGCATATTAACCCACAGCACCACACCAGGACTCCTTTCTTAATCAATAGAAGGCAAGAAATCAATATAAGGCAAGAACTCTCTTTTAAAGTGTGGCCAGCACTCCTAGCAACAAGCTCAATCTTAGGCATATAAACCCAGACTGGACCAATCAAAACGAAGCAGTCCCTTCTCTAGATTAAAATGTCATACTCTGACACAACCTACACAGCTAGAATTTTATGTAGACTGCTATGTTGGTGAAGTCCTGGCATGGCGCTGTAGAATAAAGCACTAGACAGAAAGTGTAATTCAAACTCACCAGCCACTCGTTGGAAACCCTATGAGTTAAGTGTCGTTGAATGGGTTCCAACTCATAGCAACCCTATATAGGGTTTCCAAAGCTGTAGCTACAGAATCAGAAAGCCTCGGGACAGCTGCTGAGCTGGAACCTCCCATCTTGTGGTTAGCAGTCCAGTGCTTATCCTATAGAGACACAGCACTCCCATATATTGCTACAGTAGGTCTTTCCATCGTGTTTGCTTGTTTGGGTTATGGCTAGGTTGTCATGTTGATTACGCAGGCTGTGCAAAGCACTGAGGTCCCAGAAAATGGTGAGGGAAGGCTAAAGCCTACATCAAGCATTAACCACCAAACTGAGATCTCTGCATCTTTCTTTCTTTTTTTTCTTAAATAATTTTTGTGAATTATGTGATAGTTTACATGGGAGAACATTAGTTTTACATTCATTCTATCGTATATCATCTCATTGCCATGGTTACAATCCCCT
>NW_006408601.1:111912-113877 GCF_000296735.1 Chrysochloris asiatica
CTCTCCCTACTTATATATTGCCCCCTCCCTAGCACCCAAACTATCCTGTGTCTAATCCCTGCCCTGTGCTCCACCTTCCCCTCCGTCCCCTCACCCACCCCCAACATCCCAATAATCAACAAAGAACTCCCCCACCCCACTTTAGTACGGGTTCTTTCCCTTCGTTTTTTACAGTCTGCATCTTTCTTAATTCATACATTGAACAGTGCTGTTCTAACTATATTGTAAACTCCCTGAAAGTAAGGAACATCTTATTCATTTACTTGACAGTTCCTGGCAACATATCTGTTCATTTGTTGTTGTTGTTAGGCGCTATCAAGTCGGTGCCAACTCACAGCAACCTTATGCACAGCAGAATGAAACACTGCCCAATCCTGGGCCAACTTCACTATTGTTGCCACGCTTGAGCCCATTGATGCTGCCACTTGGCCAATCCATCTCGCTGGGGGTCTTCCTCTTTTTCTCTGACCCTTTACCTTAACAAACATGGATCCTTCTCCAGCGACTGGTCCCTCCTAACAATATGTCCGAAGTATAAGAGACGAAGTTTGGCCACACAGATCTGTTGGTTCTTTTGGTAGCCCATGGCACTTTCAATATTCTCCCCCAATACCATAATTCAAAAGCGTCAATTCTTCTACTGTCTTCCTTATTTACTGTCCAACTTTTGCATACATTGAGGTTATTGAAAATATCATGGCTTGGGTCAGGTTCACCTTAGTCCTCAAGCTGACATCTTTGCTCTTCAACGCTTTAAAAGGTCTTGTGCGGCAGATTTGCCAAATGCAATATGTTGTTTGATTTCTTGATTGCTGCTTTCATGAGTTGATAGTTGATCCAAGAAGAATGAAATCCCTGACAACTTCAATCTTTTCTCCATAGATAAGAAGGTTGTTTATTCGTCCAGTGGTGAGGATTTTTGTTTTCTTTACATTGAGATGCAATCCATACCGAAGGCTGTGCTCTTTGATCTTCATCAGTAAATGTTTTTAAAGTCCTCTTCACTTTCAGCAAGCAAGGTTGTATCATCTGCATATCACAGGTTGTTAATGAGTCTTCCTCCAATTCTGATGCACGTTTTTCTTCATAGAACCCAGCTTCTCAGATTATTTGCTCAGCATACAGGTTGAATAAATATGGTGAAAGAATATAACCTTGTTGCACACCTTTCTTAATTTTAAACCATCCAGTGTTCCCATGTTCTGTTTGAACAACTGGCTCTTGGTCAATGTACAGATTCCTCATGAGCACAATTATGTTCATATCTGTTCATAGAAGATTTTTTAATGAATATCTCTTGAATTGAATTTCAGAATATAGTTTCAGACATAAAGCCTTCATATGCCATCATTTTTCCTCTTCATTATTCAATTATGCAAAAAAATCAGTCACTATACTCTCATAAGCATCTATCACCATGTCAGATACCTTAGGGATATTTGATAGAAATTAATTTATTATGATAAATGACCCTTACTCATTTTCTCTTCTTTTCATAACATTTTCTCCTCTATTTTTTATGATCTGCTTTCTAAGTTTTATTTATTTTATCTTCCAGAGAGCCTTGTACGATTGTAGCCCTCACATGCATAATAAATTTTAAGTTTTTGTAGTTAAATCAAATGAGTCAATGAGTCTGGCAAAGAATTTATGATTCTTCATAAACAACAGTATTATGTATATAGCAAGAATCCAGTAAATGGTGCTTATTGTAAAAAATGGTAATGATGATGGAGTTAGAAACTTAACTCTTCCTGGTGGTGGTAGTGGTTGTTTGCCACTGAGTCAGTTCCAGCTCAAAGCGACCCTGTATATGGTCCCCAGGAAAGTAGCGGCTCTGTATGAAAAGCCCTGGACTGTAAACCACAGAGTCCAAGGTTGGAGTCTGCCAGTTGCTCTGCTGGAAAAAGATGAGATTTTTGTGCTCCCTCGAAGACTTAAAGCCTCGGAAACCCTATACAGGGT
>NW_006408601.1:114237-116552 GCF_000296735.1 Chrysochloris asiatica
TTTTTTAAATCAATAAATGACCTAATTAAGCATATGAAAATTCTATCAACAACTAACATCAAACAATCAATTTCATTTTTTTACCACAAGGACTCATGTAAACGAATGAAAAAATGGTCTTTTGCTAGCTTACACTAGCGTGTGAAAGTTTGTGATCAACAAGATTATATAGCACTATGAAGTCCTGGTGTGGCAATGTAGGATGAGCACTGGACGGCTGACTGAAAGATTGACAGTTTGAACTCACCGGTCACTCGTCAGAGACCGTCTACAGGGTCAATGTGAGTCAGAACCAACTCGATGGCACACAACCACCACTACCAAGGTACATGTGTTGTTAAGAGCCATCAAGTTGCTTTCAACTCCTAGAGGCCCTGTATAGGGTTTCTGAGGAGCAGCTGGTAGGTTTGATCCACCAACCTTGTGGTTAGCAGTCCAGTGCCTATCCTACAGTGCTGCACCAGGTACATAGAGATTGGTAATCTCCTAGCAAAGAACAACTATAAGGGTTAAATATCTAAACTTCTAAAAATATGACGAAGGGAGATCATTTATTCTAATAAAAACAACTGAATGATTGGAAAACCATTTTGGGCATTTAAAATACAAAAGGATCAAGCAGTGAATCTTATTTGCTAAAATTTTAAAAGAAAACTCCAGGGACTTTGAATGACCCACCCAAGTCAGTTAAAGAATAAAAGTAATTAATCTTTGTTTTCTTCCACTGATAATACATTAGACAGTAAAACCTGCCAAATCCAAACTCTGTGTAGGCAGAATTCTGTCAGAGAAGGAAAATTCAAATCTTTTCTATTAAGATCGGTAGGAAAGTGGTAAGATTGCACCCTGTCAAAGACTAAATTCCGGCTCCCACAGGTTTAGCTTGGGGACTGAGTTGCTTGTGACTTGACGCAACACTACAGGACTGAGTGGGTTTCCTAGGAGAAGATTGCCAGGTTTCTTTTCCCTCAGAGCAGCTTGTTGTTGTTGTTGTTGTTGTTGTTGTTGTTAGGTGCCATCAAGTCGGACTCATAGCAACTGTATGCCATCTTCACAATTGTTACGTTTGAGCCCTTCATTGCTGTCACTGTGTCAGTCCATCTTGTTGGGGGTCTTCCTTTTTTTCACTGACACTCCACTTTACTATGAAATGATGCCCTTCTCAAAGAAATAGTCCCTGCTGAGAACATGTCTAAAGTATGAGAGACAAAGTCTCACCATCCTGGTTTCTAAGGAGCATCCTGGCTGTACTTACAACACAGATTTGTTTGTTCTTCTGGCAGTACTTTTAATATTCTTCTCCAACAGCATAATTCAAACGAATTGATTCTTCACTGGTCTTCTTTATTCATTACCCAAATTTCACATGCAATAACCTCATATGCACCTTAGTTTTCAAACTGACACCTTTGCTCTTGAACACCTTAAAGAGATTTTGTGCAGCAGAGTTTCCTAATGCAGTACAGTTGATTTCTTGATTTTCCTAATGCAATCCTTCTTATTTCTTGACTGTTGCTTCCATCAGTGTTGATTATGGATCCAAGCAAAATGAAGTCTTTGGCAATTTCAATCCTTTCTCCATTTATCATGATGTTATATATTGGTCAAGTTATGAGAATTTGTGTTTCTTTACATTGAGGTACAATCTCTACTAAAGGCTGTATAGATTGATCTCGATCTTCATCAGTAAGTATTTTAAGACTTCAGTATTTCCAGAAAACAAGGTTGTATTATTCTGCATTTCACAGGTCATTAATGGAAGAAGCTCCAATCCTAATGCAATATTCTTCTTCATATAATCCAACGTCTTGGAATGTTTGCTCAGCATACAGATTGAATAAGTATGGTTAAAGGATCTAACCCTGGTGCCGACCTTTCCTGATTTTTAAATGATTCAGAGTGGCCCCCTTGTTCTATTCTAACAAATGCTTCTTAGCTTATGTACATGAGCATAATTAAATGTTCTAGAATACTCATTTTTCACAATGTCATCTACAGTTTGTCATGATCCACAGTGCAAAGTCTTTATACATTTGTGATTTAAGAAAATACTTCATAGTATTTTGATGTTTTTAAATTTATTGAGGTTTGCATTGTGGCCTAACATACGATCTATTCTGAAGAATGTTCCGTGTGCACTAAAAAAGAATGTATATTGTGTTGTCGTTTGGTTGAGTGATCTTTTAATGTCTGTGAGGTCAAGTTGGTTGATTAGTTGAGGTTAATTCTTCAGTGTCTTTTTTCAGTTTCTTTCTAGTTATTCTGTCCTACATCGAAAGTGGTATATTAAAATCTCCTACTATTAGTATGATGTT
>NW_006408601.1:117324-120555 GCF_000296735.1 Chrysochloris asiatica
TATTTGATCTACTTGATTTTCTTACCACTTGGGAATTCTACACTATTCCCACTTTTTGCTATGTAGCTTATGTCATTATAAATTTATATCTCTGGTTACCTATATTCGGTCTTAAACATCATTTAGCACTTTTTGTAAAGTTGGTCTTGTTATTACAAATTCCTTTAATTTTTGTTTATCTGGAAATGTCCTAATTTCTTACATTTTTTTTTTTTAAATGCTTTCTGCCTCATTTGATATCTGGCAATGTTTTGTTGTTGTTAAGTGCCATTGAGTCGATTCCAACCCATAGCGACTATACAGGGTTTCCAAGGAGCAGCTAGTGAGCTTGAACCACCGATGTTGTAGTTCAAATGACTTTGCAGTCTGATGCATTAGCCCACAGCACCACACAGGACAGAATCCTTCAATATGTTATTGAAGGCTTAAATTTAAGTTATATAAGTCGAGGCTTGAATGTTTACTTCAGTTTTGACAGCTTGAGAAATGCTGAGTGTGTTCTTACCTTTTGGTTTTTAACCCAGGTCTTTGCACCTTTCATTATAATACTTTACTTTGTCTTTTCAACCTTCCCTTTGAAATTTTCTGTTCAACTCTTCATTTCTTCCATTTGCTTTAGCTACTCTACCTCAAGAGCAAGGTTCAGAATCTCTTCTGTTTTGTTTTGTTTTGTTTTGTTGTCTTTCTTGCCTGGTTTTTTAATGAACTTTTACTTGCTTCCTGTAAGATGTTCTTGATGTCATCCCAAAGCTCTTCTGGTCTTCAGTCATTGGTGTCTAATGCATCAAGTTTCTAAATTCAGGTGGAATATCTTCATGGTCATATTTTGGCTCTCATGGATTTGTTTTAATTTTCTTCAGCTTCAGCCTGAACTTGCATTTGAGTAATTGATAGCTTGTTGCACAATTTGCCAGTGGCCTTGTTTTGGCTGATGATATTGAAAATTTTCACCATCTTTATCCACAAATGTAGATGGCATGATAGATTTTTGCAAGACCAACAACTTATTCATTGCAAATACACTTTATTTTGTTGAAAAATGTATTTGTGGTGAATAATCATTGGTCTTGCAAAAAATCTATCATGTCATCTCCAGCAGCATTTTTATCACCCAGGCCATATTTTCTAGCTACTGATCCTCTTTATTTCCAACCTTCATATTTCAATCACAAGTAATTATCAATGCATCTTGATTGCATGTTTGGTTAATTTCAGACTGAAGAAATTGGTAGACTTTTTCAATGTCATCGTCTCTGCCTTTAGTGGTTTGACATAAATTTGAATAACAGTTGTATTAACTGATCTTTCTTGTTGTTGCTGTTGGTGCTGGTGTCACGAGTTGGTGCCAACTCATAGTGACTCTATGCACAACAGTATAAAACACTATCCGGTCCTGCGCCAACCTCACTATCTTTGCTACATTTGAGCCCATTGCTGCTGCTACTGTGCAGTCCATCTCATTGGGGTTGGGGAGTGGGTCTTCCTCTTTTTATCAAACTTCATATCCTTCTCCAGGGACTGGTCCTCCTGATAATATGCCTAAAGTATGAAAGACAAAGTCTGGCCATCCTCCAATACAGATTTGTTTGTTCTTTTGGCAGTCCATGGTACTTTTACTATTCTCCTCCAACACCATAATTCAAATGCATCAATTCTTCTATGGTCTTCCTTTTCACCGTCCAACTTTCACACGCATATGAGGTTATTGGAAATACCACAGTTTGAATCAGGTGCACCTTAGTACTCAAACTGATATCATTGCTCTTTAACACTTTAAAGAGGTCTTGTGCAGCAGATTTACCTTATGCAATACATTATTTGATTTCTTGATCGCCACTTTCAGAGCAAAACGAATTCTTTTAACAACTTCAATCTTTTCTCCATTTCTATGAATGTCGCTTATTGGTCCAGTGGTGAGGATTTTTGTTTTCTTTACATTGAAGTGCAATCCATACTGAAGGCTGTGATCTTTGATCTTCATCAGTATGTATTTTAAGCACTCTTTGTTTACAGCAAACAAGGTTGTATCATCTGCAGATCACAGGTTGTTAATGAATCTTCTTCCAATCCTGATGTCACATTTTTTTCTTCATATAATCTAGTTTCTCAGATTACATGCTCAGCATACAGATTGAATAAGTATGGTGAAAGAATACAACCCTGGCTCACACCTTTCCCAATTTTAAACCATTTGGTGTTCCCTTGTTCTGTTCAAACAATTGCCTTTGAGACCCAAAACCTGTCCTATGTATAGGTTCCTCACGAGCACAATTTAAGTGTTCCTGAATGGTCATTCTCCTCAATGTTGTCCATAGCTTGTCATGATCCACACAATTGAAAGCCTTTGTGAAGTCAATAAAGTACTGATATTTTCTATTTTCAGCTCAAATCCATCTGATGTCAGAACTGATATCCCTCATTCTACATCCTCTTGTGAATGCATCTTCAGCATCTGTAAGTTATCTGTCAATGGATGGTTGCAGCCTTTTTTGAGTTACCTTTAGTAATATTTTACTTGCATATGATATTAATAATATTGTCTGATGATTTCCTAATTCTGTTGGATCACCTCTATTTGGAATAGGCACAAATATGTATCTCTTCCTGTCAGTTGGCCAGATCTTCCAAATTTCTTGACCTAGGCAAGTGAGTGTCTCCAGTGCTGCATCAGTTTGTTGAAAGATTTCAATTTGTATTCCATCAATTCCCAATACTGTGTTCTTTGTCAATGCCTTTAATGTACCTTGGCTTCTTCCTTCAGTAACATTGGTTCTTCATCATATACTACCTCATACAATGGTTGAATAGCGACCATTTCTTTAGGTACAGTGACTGTGTGTATTCATTCCATCTTCTTCTGATGCTTTCTGCATCATTCAGTATTTGTCCATTTGATGTTGTTTGGTGCCATCAAGTCGGTACTGACTCATAGCAACCTTATGTACAACAGAACGAAACACTGCCCGATCCTGGGCCAACCTCACAATTGTTGCCATGCTCAAGCCCATTGATACTGCCACTTTGCCAATCCATCTCTCTGGGGAGTCTTCCTCTTTTTCTCTGATCCTCCACCTTACCAAACATGATATCCTTCTCCAACAACTGGTCCTTCCTTGCAATATGTCCGAAATATGAGACAAAAGTTTGGCCATCCTGGCCTCCAAGGAGCACTCTGGCTGCACTTCTTCCAACACAGATCTGTTAGTTCTTTTGGCAACCCATGGCACTTTC
>NW_006408601.1:121838-123016 GCF_000296735.1 Chrysochloris asiatica
TCCCGTAAAGATTTACACCCTCGGAAACCCTGTACAGGGTCGCTATGGGTCGGAACCGACTCGATGGCACTTAACAACAACAACAACAATGCATAGGATATCAATTTTTATGCATTCCATTTCATTTTTGATAACTTCCAATGTTATTAATGGATGTTTACAGCTGTTTCTCCTCATTTTGAGTTGTGCCCCATAAGTAAATTAAGGTCTTGAAATCTTTACTCCATCATATCATTATGGTCAATTCTATTTTGAGGAGGTAGCTCTTTCCCAGTCGTATTTTGAGTGCTTTTCATCCTGAGGGTCTCATATTCCGGTACTATATCTGAAAGTGTTTTCCTGCTATTCACAAAGTTTGTAGTGGCTAACCATTCAAAGTGGTCTGCCTCTCTTTCTTCCTACTTAGTCTTCATCTGAAAGCTCACTGAAACCTGTCCATCATGAGTGACTCTGCTAGTATTTAAAATGTTGGTGGCATAACTTTGAGTATCACAGCAACAAGCAAGCCACTATAGTACAACAAGGTAACAGATGAATGGAAGTCAGAGCTGCTGGTGCATTCAAAATACTGCCCTTCACAATAAAAAAATTGAAAGAAAAAAAAAATTGCCAACCTTTTGGTTAGCAATCAAACACCTAAGCTTTACACTACCAAGACTCCTTGACCCCAGGCCTAATCATCCAGAAAGTTAACAAGTAGCATCTATAGAAGCAAATATGGCTTTACTTATCATTTGAATCTTTGGACTAAAAATGCTTGAGTTGGAATTCTGGCTCTTCCATTTCTTAGTCTTGTGAGTCTCTTGTGGACTTGATAAAAGTAAGTATTCAACAAACATTTGCAATGATGATTGCAATGAAAACATAGTATATTAGGAAACAAAGCAGGCAGTAAAGACCATAAAAAAATTGGTTAAGCAGCTTTCACACCTAATGTTTAAAAAAAAAAAAAAACTTCCTCATTTTAAAATTCTGTAAGAAATACATTGTTTTGTTAAGTGCCATCGAGTCAATTCTCACTCATAGCTGCCCTGTAGAGGGTTTCTTCACAGGAGCAGAAAAATCTCATCTTTCCCCTGCAGAGCAGATAACAGGCTCGAACCATGGACCATGTGGTTCACAGTCCAGTTCTTATCTCTGGAGCCACTGTGCTTCCAAGAAATATATACCTCCTAGTA
>NW_006408601.1:124726-125661 GCF_000296735.1 Chrysochloris asiatica
TATATACATACAGATGGTTTTCAGTTTTAGTTTTATTAACATATTTTTTTGCTTTTATTGGCATATGTGTAGATTTCTTCCAGTTTTGCCTTATTACAATTATCTAATCAAAATCATTACACATGTGTCTTTGTACAATTGCACCGTAGGGTAATTTTAGAACTACAATTACCATGTCAAAGGATGTGTACTTTTGACATTTTTGTGTATATTGCTAAATTGTCATAAAAAGTTTACTCTGAGAGGCTGGACTAGATGGTGGCTAGGGTGAAAGTGCAGTGAAGTTAGCCGTCAGCCATACCACAGAATAGCAGGCAAAGCAGATCAGGGCAGAGCTCCAAAACTTGGAACCACAGGGCTAGGAATATTTTTAAAGTTTGAAGGCTTATAGCTACTGGAACTTTAAGCTAAAGGAAGAAATGACTTTTGAATCTGCCGGGCTCGAAGGCCCAGAGCCGACATCTTGGACGAGACCAAATGTCAAGACCAAGTGAAGGAGCAAAAGCAAAATGGAAAAACACCATGGGAACCTTGGAGCAAAGGTGGACAATACACTTTGTCAGTTTTGCTTTATTATGATTTTCTTTTTTTGATATCTGGTCATTGACAGCCCCACTGTTTGTGCACCTTCATTCTGGTGACTAAAGGGGGAGCCTGAGTGAGTGGACACCCCCCATTCTCATTACTGGTGGGTTCTTCTGCCACGCAGGCACACAGATATTCAGCCCAAGAGCAGGCCCTGAATGTTTTGTTTTTGTTTGTTTGTTTTTTTTAAATATGGGAAAGGGTAAGACAGGGCTGTAGAGAGGGAAAGAGAATTTAAAAACAAAACAGGCCAAAAATTAAATTAAAGCCTGAGTTATAGCATAACAAACAACAAACAGTGGCATCTTGAAATCTCTCAGGCAGCTTTGAAAGCAAGAAGCTAAAGAGAG
>NW_006408601.1:145110-146150 GCF_000296735.1 Chrysochloris asiatica
CCCTTTTCACTCTTCTTCCTGAGAAATTTCAAGATGTCACTGTTGGTCATTGTAACATAACTCAGGATTTAATTTTCAGCCTGTTTCCTTTTTAGTCTGCCTGCCCCACTCCACAATCCCCATTTAGACCTTTTTCCTGGTGATAAACAGTTCCAGGCCAGCTGTGGCCATTTGGTTTTAAGTGGAAGCTGTCACTTTAAATTTTGAGGAGATCTGTGCACATGCATAGTAGAACCCTCCGGGGGTTGGGGTAGGGTGTTCACTTGCTCAGACCCCCCTCTAGTCACTTGAATGGAAGTGCGCAGACAGCAAGAGACCAATGATCAGAGACGACAAACAAAAAAAAAGAAAAGAAGAATGCCCACATCTTTATCGCCACGGTCCTGTCAGGCATCTGTGGCTGCTCTGATCCTTTCCCCATTTGGTCTTGCCCAAGATGGTGGCTCCAGGAGCAGCTGAGCATTTTGAATTAGAAGGCAATGAATATCTTGATTCTGCTACCAATTCCCCTAGCTGTAAGCCTTCCAACCTTTTAAATACTCTTGTCTATGTGTTTCAGAGTTCTGGCACCATCCCTTGAGCCTCATTGGTCCGGTATTCTGTGTTGTTGCTGATGGAGCTCTTCACTGTGCTTCCATCCGATATGCCGTCTTGTTTGTTCTTCCTATTCTTATTCTTATACCAAAACGAAGTTGTTTTTTATATTCACTAAGTTGTCTACTCAACTGATGACTATTTGTTTTGTTTTTTCAGCCACGGTGAAAACATACATTGATAGTTTCTAAAATTGTGTTTTCTTCTCTGTGTAAGACCGGGCAGTGTTTTTTTCTGTTGTACATAGCATCACTATAAGTCCATACCTACTCAATGGCACACAAAAACAACAACAACAAATTGGTGGTTTTATTTCCATTGTAAATGTAAACCATCAGTTAATGTTGCGGACCGTGTAAGACTGGTCAGAGGTTCAAGGCCCTATAGGCCCGAGTGTAACAAATGAGGCCACTGGCAGTTAATAGCAAATTGTCTTTCATCTTAAT
>NW_006408601.1:146804-152014 GCF_000296735.1 Chrysochloris asiatica
TTTGGGGTGCCTCATTGTCTCTCTCTTTGTCTCTTTCTGTGTATTCTTGATATATATGAATCACCATCAGGTATCTCCTCCTTGTGAACCGAACCCCTATGTCGAGGCAGGTCCCCGACAACTTAACTTGACAATTCAACTTATTTTCTTAATTTCAATTTCATTACATAGTTGAGATTCCTTTTATAGTAATTTTTCAAAAAAACACACAATTTTAATCATTTTCATGGCAGGACTTTGGAAATTTTAGCAGAAGGGACCAGTTCCTGAAAAAGGATATCATGCTTGGTCAAGTAGAGGGGCAACAAAAAGAAGAAGACTCAACAAGATGGATTGACACAGTGGCTGCAACAATGGTCTCAAACCTATCAATTGTGAGATGGCCCCAAACCAGGCAATGTTTTGTTTAGTTGTACGCAGAATTGCTATACATTGAAACCAAGCAGATGGCACTTAACCACAACTATGTAAGTAGAGACGAGAAGGCAACAATTAAACTATGTCAAAGTAAACTGGATTATTGGGGAGATTGATTTATTAGTTAAATGAATAATCATTTATTCAACCTATACTTAAAAGTACCTATTATATGTGGTGGAGTCCTGGTGTGGTGCTGTGGGCTCATGCATCAGACTGCAAAGTCATTTGAACTGCAAGGTTAGTGGTTCAAGCTTACCAGCTGCTCCTTGGAAGCCCTATACAAGGTCACTATGGGTAGGAATTGACTTGACAGCACTTAACAACAACAACAATTATACATGGTGCTGTGGGTTAATGCACCAGACTGCAAAGCTGTTTGATCTACAAGGTCGGCAGTTCAAGCTCATCAACTGCACCTCAGAAACCCTGTACAGGGTTGCAAGGGGTTGGAACCGACTCGACAGCAGTTGTTGTTAACAACAACAACATTATATTAGGAGTCCTGGTGTGGCACTGTGGGTTAATGTGCTGGACTGCAAAGTCAATTTGAACCACAAGGTCAGCAGTTTAAGCTTACCAGTAGCTCCTTGGAAACCCTATACAGGGTTGCTATGGGTCGGAACTGACTCGATGGCCCTTAACATCAACAATCATATGTTAGAGGGCAGTTGTGGTTCAATGGTAGAATTCTTGCCTTTCGTACAAGAGATCTGGGTTCAATTCTGGGTTCAATGCCCACCACCTGTCTGTCAGTGGAGGCTTGCATGTTGCTCTGATGGGTTTAATTGGAGCTTCCAGATTAAGACAGATTAAGACAGACAGGAAAAAGGGACTGATAATCTTCTCCTGAAAATCAGTCAATGATGTAAGGATCACAAAGGCCCAATCCACTCGTACTCAAGTGGAGGGTGTAAGACTAGACAGCACTTTGTTCTGATGTGCACAAAATTACTTTGCTATGGGTTGATGCTAACTGGGTGACAGCTAACAAGAGCAACAACATGTTAGGCACCGTAAAACTCCATAGACCCTCAAGGAGCTCAAGCTAGAGCTGTGTTAATTACAGCCTTCATATAGTAGGTGCTTAGGATGTGCCAGGCAGTGTGCTGAGTACTCTAAAAGTACTTCACTTGTAAGATGGGGATACTAGTAGCACTTACTCATATAGTGTGAGAACCAAATGTGTAACATGTGCAAAGTTTCTAGAACACTGCCTTGTTGTTGTTGTTAAGTGCCGTTGAGTTGGTTCTGACTCAGCAACCCTGTATAGGGTTTCCAAGGAGCAGCTGGTGGTTTCAACTGCCAACCTTGTGCTGATCCTACAGCACCATGCCAGGAGTCCAGAACACTGCCTGGTATATAAAAAACATTCAAACTCTGTGTGTGTGTGTGTGTGTGTGTGTGGTGAATTTATATTAAATAAAATTTACCATTTTTAAGTACACATTTGAATGACATTATACTCACAATGTTGTACAACTATCACTGTTCTTTATTTTCACAATTTTTTTATCACCCCAAGAAGAAATTCAGTACTCATTTAGTAATAACTTGCCATTATCCCCACCCTCCATCCCATAGTAACCAAACTAATCTACTTTCTGTCTCTGTATTTACCTATTTAAGGTATTTCATTTTGGAGTCCTAGTATGGCTCTGTAGGGTAAGCACTGGACAGCTAACCTCAAGGTTGGCAGTTCAAATCCACCAGTCACTCCTCAGAAACTTTATATAGGGTAACTTTGAGTAAGAACTTAATACCAACACTGAGATATGTCATTTAACTGGAATCATATAATATTCGTCTTTGCGCCTGACTTATTTAACTTAGCATAATCTTTTCAAGATTCAACTATGTTGTAGCCTATATCAATGCCTGAGCCTTTTTTATGGCTGAATAAAATGTCACTGTATGTATTTGCCACATTTCGTTGATTCATTTATTTGTTGATGGACACTTGGGTTAGTTCTGCCTTTTGGCTATTGTGAATAATGCTCCTATGAACTTTGGTGTACAGGATCTGTTTGAGTCTCTGCTTCCAATTCTTTTGGCTGTATACCTAGCAGTGGAATTGTTGGGTCATACAGCAGTTCCATATTTAACTTTCTGAGGAACTGCCAAACTGTTTCCACAGCAGCTGCATCATTTATATTCCCACCAACAGGGCACAAGGGTTCCATTTTCTACACATACTTATCAATGTTTGTCATTTCCCTTTTTATTAAGTGTTTTTTATTATGACTATCTTAATGGATATGTGGAGCCCCAGTTAATCAGTTGGCTGCTAACCAAAGAGATTTGAGTCCACTCAGAAACTCCTTGGAAGGGAGACCTGGTGATCTATTTCTGAAAGTAGATGAAAAAAAGTAAAAATCAGCCATTGAAAGAAAGCCCTATGGAGCACACATTACTGCTCTGCACACATGGGGTTGCTGTAAGTCAGAACTGACTTCATGACTTCATTTACTTTACTTCAATTTTTTAGCAATATTAAGTCTTATGATCCAAGAACACAGTATGTCTTTCCATTTATTTATTTGGTAGAATTAACTCAAGTGTCCATCAGCAGATAAGTGGATCAACAAATGGGTCCTCTTTAATATCTGTCAGCAATAGTTTTCAGTGGATA
Source organism: Chrysochloris asiatica (assembly GCF_000296735.1). Lineage (NCBI taxonomy): Eukaryota > Metazoa > Chordata > Mammalia > Afrosoricida > Chrysochloridae > Chrysochloris > Chrysochloris asiatica. Next base: position 149,854 of record NW_006408601.1, read on the forward strand.
AGCCTAAGACTTTTATCTCATTGGTTAAATTTGTTTCTAGCTATTTTATTCTTTTTGAGAGTATTTAAATAAACTTGCTTTCATAATATATTTTTCAGATTGCTTCAGATATATAGAAACATGACTGATTTTTTGTGTTTTGGTCTTGTACTCTGCCAGCCGGCTGAGTTTAGCTCTAGTTGCTTTCTTGTACATTCTCTGGGATTTTCTATATATAGGATCATGTCATCTGGAAATGGACACAGTTTTACTGTTTTATTTCCTATATGGAGGCTTTTTATTTCTATTTTGTGCCTAATTACTTTGGCTAGAAGTCCTAGTACAATATTGAATAAGGATGGTGACAGCAAACATATTTGTCCTGCTCTTGATCTTAGTGGGAGCAACTTTCAGTCTTTTGTCATTGAGTATGATGTTAGCTGAGGGTTTTTTGTAAATGTCCTTGAACATATCAAGCAATTTCTTTCTATTTCTATTTTCTGAGTCTTTTTCTCATGAAAGGGCATTGGATTTTGTTTAAATTCCTTCTCTGCACTCATTAAGTTGATCATTTGCTCCCTCCCACCTTCATTCTCTGATATATTGTTGTTATTAAGTGCTGTTGAGTGGGTTCCAACTCATAGTGACCCTATGTATAGCGACCCTATGTAGAATAGAACAATGCCCTGTGCCATCCTCACATTCCTATGTTGAGTCTACTAATACAGCCACTGTGTTAATTCATCTTGTAGAGCGTCTTCCTCTTTTTTGATGTCCCTTTACTTTATCAACATGATGTCCCTCTCTGGACTGGTACCTACTGATAGGATGTCCAAAGTACATGAGACAAAATGTTACTATTTTCACTACTAAAGAGCATTTTGGCTGTGCTTCTTTCAAGACAGACTTGTTAGTTCTTACGGAAGTTCCTGGTATATTAAATATTCTTCACTAACACTAAAATTCAAAGACATTAATTCTTCTTCAGTCTTCCTTATTCTTTGTCCAGCTTTTGAATGCATACGAGGCAATTGAAAATAACATGGTTTGGATAAGGCACATCTTAGTCTTCAAAGCAACTTATTTGCTTTTTAGCACTTTAAGAAATCACTTGCAGAAGACTTGCCCAATGCAATATGTCTTTGACTGCTACTTCCATGGCATGGCTGTTGATTGTGGATCCAAGTAAAATGAAATCCTTGACAGCTTCAATATTTTCTCTTTATTGTGGTGTTTCTTCTTGGCTCAGTTATGAGAATTTTTGTTTTCTTTATGTTGCAGTATAATCCATATTAAAGGATTATTTTATTAATTTTAATTGCATGTTATATTAATGATATTGTTAGATAATTTGTACATTCTGTTGGATCACATTTCTTTGGAATAAGCACAAATATGGATCTTGTCCAGCTGCTTGACCAGGTAACTGTCTTCCAAATTTCTTGGCATAGATGAATGAGTGCCTTCAGCATTCCATCTGTTTGTTGAAACATTTAAATTGGTATTCTGACAATTCCTGAAACTTTGTTTTTCCCAGTGACAGAGGAATGGTGGATGTGAGCTATTATATTGATAAACTTTTTTTTTTTAAATGTTTTTATTGTGAATTGAGTGAAAGTTTACAGGGTAGATTATCAATTTAACATTTAACACACCATGCAATTTATTTCATTACAATGATTATAATCCCCTCCCTGTACCATCAGTTAACAGTATTTCTCTCTATTCACTTTAACTCTTTTTTTAAAAAAACACTCAGGCATATTTAATAATTTACACCACCAGCAAGCACGTTCTGCAAGTCTGCCTCCTGGCCTCCAGCTCTCAGCCCCTCTTTTTCTATGAATCTAGAGTCTTCAGCTGCTCCCTCTCTCCATGTCCCCATCTCTGCCTCCATCTTTGATGTCACTGCTTCTCTGGATAAGTTTCCACGTTCCGTTTGTGCTCGTCTCCTTTGATGGTCCTCTGTTTCTGGACTGTAAGATTAACTACTCCCCCATTTTTGTTACAATTATGACAGTTGCAATTAGTCATGATAACAATTACTCACTATTGAATCGTAAGAATCTTATCCCCATCTCTTTTCACCAGACCCATCTAGACAAGACGAAAACTATTCAGTGGGGACTCTATCTTCCCTCATACACTCTTTTTATTTTTTTAATGTACTTTTTTTTTTTTT